>NC_056733.1:892226527-892486527 GCF_019279795.1 Protopterus annectens
AGCAGGGGGGAACCAGATCTTATACATTATGCCGAGAGGCCCTGAGAGTGTGGGAATGGGCGATCTCCAACGGCCATTTTCTGGTGGCAACGCACATCCTGGGACGGTCCAACATCTTAGTGGACAGGCTCTGCAGATCCATCCTGATGCCCTACGAGTGGTCTCTGAAACCTTCAGTAGCGGAACAGATCTTCCTAAAGTGGGGTCGCCCTTGCTGCAATCTCTTGCCGTGTCCTTTCAACGTGAAATGCAGCAAGTTCTTTGCTCACAACCCCCCCTCTCGGGGAAGCCCCCAGAGATGCTGTTATTCATGCTTGGCCTACCGGGCCCCTTTATGCGTATTCTCCTCTTCCCCTCATGTCAAAGTTTCTGCAGAAAGCTCGAAGGCTGAGGAACACTTTGATCCTCATTGCCCCATTCTGGCCTTGACAGGTTTTGTTTCTCTTACTCCGGTCTCATCTAGTTGTCCCTCCATGGACTTTGGATCCAGTCCCTCATCTGTGCTCACATCCCTCTGGGATCCCTCATCCAGACTTGGACAGTCTGAAGCTCACTGCTTGTCTTCTTCGGTTCCCATGATTCTTAGGACTCCCTGTTTGTCTTCTCCAGTTAAATCCATTCTGGGAGCGGCTCATAAGTCGTCCACTAGGAAAATCTATTGCAGTAAATAGAAGCATTTTTTGATGTGGGCTGTTGAGAGGTCTTTGTATCCTTTCACTGCTCCACTTCCAGCTGTTCGAGAATTTTAAGCTAGCATTTTTCATCAAGGTGAAGTTCTATGGTGAAAGTGAACTAGCCGCAATTTCAAATTTTCGTGCTGGGGTGGATATGTCTTCTTTAGTTTCTTCGAAAATTTGTAAAACCTTTCTCAAAGGTGCCTTTTTCCTCAAACTTCCGGTCAAGGATCCCATTCCTCTGTGGGACCTCACTTTATTGTTGCAGGCATTGATTTCTCCTCCCTTTGAACCTGCAGTCTCTGTGGATCTGCAGTTTTTGACCTGGAACACTGCCTTTCTGGTTGCCATTGCATCCGCTAGAAGGGTGTCTGAACTCCAAGCTCTTTCCATCAAAGTCCCGTATATGATCCTCAACAAAGATTGTCTCGCTACGTACTAATCCGTCTTTTCTTCCTAAGGTAGCCTCGGAGGCTAATATCAATCAGACTTTCAATTTGTCAGTATTTTTTCAGAACTATCAGAACAAAGGGGAACACAAATTACATTGTTTAGATGTTCACAGGCAGTTGAGATTTTATTCTTAGGACTCCCGGTTTGTCTTCTCCAGTTAAATCCATTCTGGGAGCTGCTCATAAGTCGTCCACTAGGAAAATCTATTGCAGTAAATAGAAGCATTTTTTGATGTGGGCTGTTCAGAGGTCTTTGGATCCTTTCACTGCACCAGGACTAAATCCTTACACCAGTCTGATCAGCCTTTGTGTCGTATGCCAAGCCCTTTTTAGGAAACCTGTTTCAAAAGTGACTATTGCTCGTTGGATTTCTCTATGCATTGCACGGGCTTATTCAGATAGAGGTTTGTTTCTTTCAGGAAAAGTGAATGTTCATTCGACCTGATCCATGGCTACGTCTGCGGCCTTTTGGTCTAGGGTCTCCTTGGATGATAGTTGTTCAGTTGCCACTTGGGCTTCATCTCACACCTTTATTTCTCATTATAAGTTGGATTTGCTTTCTAGAAGTAGCATCCTTTGGCTCTGCTGTGCTCCAGAATATCCTTCCTTGAGGTCCTCCCAAGAATTAGGTAGCTGGGGTCTCTGTACCACAGGCTGAAGTTCAAATGAAGTAAACTACTTCAGATAAAGAAGTTATGTACTCACCATAACGTTCCATCTGAGTACTTCTACTTCATTTGTCTTCAACCGTTCCTCTCTTCCTTCCCTCTGACCTTATCCTTTAGGACGCTATATGTCCCTTGTTCTTGTCCCTTTCTGTTGGGATATTTGCTTATGCTGAAAGTTGAGGGATCTGGTAGTTAGTTTTTTTCTTGGAGGATAAGTCCTTGTGTGGTCGGGTAATGGTTATATGTTGGGCAGCAAACTCAATTTGAAGGGAGAAGGGAGACTGGGGGCATTGTGGGTAGGGGAGGAGCATGGAGCTCGGAGCTGTAGCTGGAAAATACGTCCATGTCGGATCCGATAATGGATCCCAGAAACCATAGGTTGAAGACAAATGAAATAGAGCTACTCAGATGGAACGTTATGATGAGTACATAACTTCTTTTTTCTTTCTTTTCCCACTTCAAATGGTTACTATTTCCCTTTTTAAAATGTTGAGTTTGATTCTTTGTGTTATATATGAAATTAAAGCCACTTATTTTCATTTAGAGTTTAAAAGGTTAAATATTCATTTTATTAAAAGTTAATAATTATTATGATGAAACTTATGTTAGGTGGCACACTTTCTGATATCTTGGCACACTTTTGCAAGTTAAACCTGGATCACACATAACTGTCAGTCTTTCACTACAAGTTTGTGTGTTATGGGGCAGTCAAAATATACATAAATAAAAATGAATTTACCTTTTAGTCTTGAGTCAAGAATAACACTTCAGGATGTGCAAAACATTTCCCTGTTTATTTTCAAATCACAGATCACAATGCTGGGAGACTGCCTTCACAAAGTTCTCAAATCAGTCTCACCAAGCAGTAAAAACATACAGTTTATATACTATTTCTTATCAGTAACATGCATGCATAATTTTGACGTTTCGCATTAGTTAACAAATAGGGTTACTGCAGACCTTCATGCTTCTCGCTTAGTGCTGCACGTGAACACTTAACAACCATGTCTTTTAGTAACAGTAATGTTTTAAAAATACAACCCCCTCTGGCCTAGCAACCTGTCTTTTTTTTTCAACCTTGTATCTTTCAGTACCAGTACGTGCTATCTCCCCAACATTTCTTTTAAATACTTATTGCCAGCCTAGTGAGGCCAGAGCACATGTAAAACAGGATCTCTTTCACATCATTTCCTTTCCTCCCTTCCAAAACCAGACTCTGGGATCATAGTAACATCTCTTAACCCCTTTAGCACCATCTTTACCTTCAGTCATTTGTTAATACTCCTATAGCTTGATATTTAGAATGCAGTTGTAAAACACTTGAAAACTACAAATTAAGTAACTGTGGATCTGATGTTGTCAATCTTCATCTATTCTTGACTGATGGGTTACGATTCTGATTCTCAGAACTGATCCGGCCATTATATAGCTCATGCTAGCCAAAAAACTCTTGAGCTAATAGTCTACCAATAACTGAGCCCTTAAGGCAGATATATAGGAAAGAGTGCTGCTGTTTGTTAATACTAAAAGGTGCATGTGGACTTGTTTGATAATCATGTATCCTAAATGTCTGAATGATTAACTCTGTTCTTGGTATAGTACTAATAATCATATCCCCTCTCTAGGTGTTCCTACCTCACCTCCCCCTGAAAGGCTTGTAAAAGCATAAGTATGGAAGACTTCCCCACTATGGAACTTGTTTTAATAAGGTCAATATCCACTTAAATACCTTGCCACCTGTAAACCTAACAAACTGGGTCCAAAAAAGCACTGGTGAATGTCCCCATAACTCCATCTTGTAATTCTGTTTATGCTGATAAGCATTAGGTTGGCAGGGTTAGACTTTCCTGTAGCCTTCTTTCTTCCCCAAGTAAGGTAAAAACAGTGTGCTTTCTGCTGTTCAGCAGATGAGCGTAGTGTGCTCTGCACTTCCAAACAGTGCATTTCTCAATAAATTAAGTGAAACAAGCTTGCTACAAAAGGGAGTTGGAAAACGGGCTCTCTGCATTGTAAATTGAGAAGCAGACGGGGAACTGTGTAGTTTTTAACAGTAGGGCCTAGGAGCAGAGTATTGGGCAAATAAAAAGAAACAAAAAAGTGTGCTTGTAACTCATACCTGCACATGCTGCCGCTAGACATCTGCTTTACTGGTTTAGCCCCACTTCGCTCACTCCGCATCTCACCCTGCCCCATATCCCACCCGCCCCCGGTAGTACTATCTTTATGGTACTACTGACAGACCCCCTTAATTAGCTAACCAACTACACATGCTGTTAGCACCAATCAAACTCCTAGCACAATAATACACCCTCTGTCTAATATTTTATCCACCACATAAAGTCAATACAGACCCTACCCTAGTAATTTACTATGACTATAGCTAAAACACTAATGCTGCTACCCTTAGTATCCCTGCTATTCATTCCTTATCACCTAAGCTCCTATGAATATGTACAGCATCTTAAAATCCATTATCCAAACTCTCAGACATCAACCCAGCATTTAATAAGTTTATCCACCACATAACCACCCCCTCTCCTAATTCCTCATCCCCCATTTACCATCACCTGACTAAATACCGCTACATTAGCTTAAAAACAAAAAGCTACAAAAAAATCATAAACAAATTTTTAAGACTCATAAGCAACTTAAAAATTAATCTTATGAAGGATGGAGACATCCACCCTAACCCTGGCCCATCCAAAACAGTAGACCCAAGCACACCATCTAACAGCCCAACGTGTACTACCCAGATTGATAGACTTCCAAACTCATTTCCGGTCTGCCATCTCAACATCAGAAGACTAAACAACAAGATCCATAGCCTATATGGACTCTTAGCTGTTCACTCTCCTGATATCCTCTGCCTCACAGAAACCTGGCTAAAACCAATAACTAAAGATAACGAAATAACCCCCCTACAGTACAGCATCCTTAGACTGGACCTTATCTCCAGTAAAGGTGGTGGGGATGCTGTACTATACAAGTCTACCCTAACAATAACAATTGACACCCAACAGCCACCCCAGTTTGGCAATGCAGAAATTCTCATTACCAAACTAATTGTTTGTGTCTTTCGGCTTTAGGGGCTTTAGGCGGTTAGGGGTCGCCACAGCGGAACTCCGGTCCGCTAATGATTGGCAGTAGATTTTTATGTGCTGGCTTGCTGGGCCTAACGCACAATCTTCAACGAATTAACGCCCATTCACGCATGTCGCCACACAGAAGACGCTCTGAGAATCGAACGTGCAACGTCTAACTGTGAGACGACAACGCTACCGCGGTACCACCAAAAATAAATGCAGATACATTGTCTGCATTTATATTCCACCCTGCAAGAATGATAATACTCTAGAAAATATCTTACATTGGCTAGCTTCTAACTATCCCCAGGAAACCATTGTCTTGGGGGACTTTAACACTGATTGGAACATCTGTTCCTCTGAAACTCCCTCCACCCATTTAAACCCCCATGAGTTTACTCAGATCATTGCCACCCCCACCATATTTAGCAAAAATAGAGTCAAAGATAGTCTCCTTGATTGGATACTTATTAACAGCCACCCCCAAAAGTACAAGTCGGGTACATTACCCAATGATCTAAGTGATCACTGCCTTACCTATATTATTAGGCTCAAAGCCAACATTCCCAACCAGCCCACCTACAAAACTATAAGAAACATCAGGAACTTTAACCTTAACAACTTCCAAAAAGAACTCAAAGCATGTAATTGAAATGTCTTGTAACAACTCCCATTACAAGAAGCAGTTGAGTACTTCAGTACCAAATTTCTGGCTATCCTTAACTACCATGCTCCTACCCGTACCATCCATGTAAAAGCCACGGTTACAGTGTGGCTATAACAAAAACCAAAATTAAACTAAGAAACAATGCCTGGGCCAGGTGGCCTGTTACCAAAGCCCCTATGGACCAAGTAAGATACTGGCAGCTAAGGAACCAGACCAAAAAATCGTCATCCTAGACAAAAAAAAATCACTACACCCTCCTTACAACAAAAATATCAGCTATAACCTCAAAAGTTCTGGTCTGGTAACAATCTTCTCCACCCAGGCCATTCCACCACTCCTACCCCATCAGCTGCCCTTGATAAATCCCTTATTGGAATTGCAAACAGCTTCAACTCCTTTACTGAAACTATCAAGTGTGTAGCTACCCATCTCACTCCATTGGACATAAACACCAGCTCTGGCACATCTAGCCTGATCCACCCAGCACCCAACCCACCTTTACCTTTCAGACCTACCAACCTGATCCAGACCTTACTCAAAAAGCTAAAACCTACTACACTAGCTGCCGACCACCTTCCAGCTGAATATCTTCAAAAAGCAGCTGATGCCATAGCACTTCCCATTTCTATTCTGATCAACAGATCCATCTCTGAAAGATCCATCCCAGCAATATGGAAAATATCACGTTATACCTCTCCATAAAGGAGGAAGTTCCACAGAATTATCTAACTTTAGACCTATAGCCAATCTTTCACCACTAGCTAAAATCATGGAAAGATGCATACACAAACAAATCATGCACTTTTTTATTCAAAACGGAAAGCTCGCTGACTCTCAGCATGGCTTTAGGCCATTCCACAGTACCACCACGGCTCTTCTGTCTTTCTCTAATGTCATCCATCTTCATCGTAACAACAACAAAGTATCTTCAGCCCTCTTCCTAGATCTCTCAAAAGCTTTCGATATGGTCAACCATCAGCTACTGCTCAATACCCTACAAACCATCGGTTTAGACCAACATGCAATACAATGGTTTCACTCCTTCCTAAACAGTAGACAGCAGGCTGTTTTATGGCAGAGCAAGCTGTCATCCCAACTTCCTCTAACCCTAGGTGTCCCACAAGGGTCCATACTACGTCCTCTTCTTTTCTCTATCTTTATCAGTGATCCGCACACCACCATCCTGGGAGTCACCTGCATCCAATATGCAGATGAATCAATGCTAATATGCTCCACCTCCTCTCTTACCCTAATCTCTGACCCTCACCCAGACCACTTTCAGCACGGTAGAAACCTGGCTAGCTAATCGCCACCTGCTTCTAAATCCTAACAAAACCAAGCTACTACTTTTCTCCCCTAACCTTAGAATTCGTCCTCCTTCCTTCAACATCAAATCTAGCAAAGACACCATTATCTCCCCTGATGACCATACAAAGCTTCTAGGTGTAATAATAGACAACAACCTTAAATTTAATAAACATGTCATTTGCACTATTAAGTCCGTCAACAAAAAACTTGGCTCCCTCTGCAGAGCCAAACCTTTCCTCACCCCCCTAGCTATGGTAGCTATTGCAAGATAGCACCTCCTCTCTACCTTTGTGTATGCCTCCCCTGTACTCACCAACCTATCCAAAACCAATCTCAACAAATTTTCAGGATGTTACAATCCTATAGCCATATTCGCTACAGGCATGGCCTTTAGAATCCACCATTGCTAGAACCTCAAAGCACTGGGATAGCTAGAGTACCCTACCCTTCTACAGTTCAACCAGCTTATAGTAGCGCATAAAATACTCAGTTAACCTGATAACACCCCTGCCCTCAAAAATATTCTCACCCCTCATAGTGCCCCCAGGTCATTACGCTCAACTGATAAACTAATGAAACTGACCCAAAAATCCAACAACTCTGCAAGCCATGCTATATTTGCCAACTCAGCAGGTAAAATCTGGAATCTACTCCCTACTACCGTTACCAAGGAAACCTCACTACCCCTATTTAAAAGAGAACTCAAAAAATCCCTCACATCTCATTGGCTGTGCTCTTGTTCTAAACCTGACTAACAACTTCACTAATACATGTCTTGCTACCCAACCTGCTGTTTAGACAAGTATCTATGCCTCATAACATTTGAATGTCTAAGCATTGTGAATTATGAGATCTGATTGTATTCTGTGTTCACATGTTCTGATACGTCTTTGCCAATCAGATGTAAGACTGCACATTGTGTATATTGATATCTGCCTCTATTCTTTGTCTATATTTTTCTAAACATGTCTGCTTGAGTTTATCACTCAGTGATGTATGTACTGTCTCTTTTTTGTTATGTGGAGCTTTTCTCCCCAGGCCTCCGCTGAAAATGGACATATAGCCAGTCGGACTATCCCGGTCAACAAATGTAAAATGAATAAGTAAAACAAAAAATAAAAATGCCCCTCTCAACATTACCTTAGATCTCGTTTGCTGCTCTTATAGAAAGTTATAGAAAGACGTGTCAGTCGATTCTCTCACAGCTAAGTACATTTTAGAAGTTATATTACATTTTTCCAACTTTGTCTTCAAGTTACCATAGCAGTTTCTGAACCTTGTCTACCCTTTCCTATCATGCAAGTGTTCATTTCCTTAACGTGTGCCATTTGATATTTCTTGCCTACCATAGTTTGTAGTTTCCTTCTCTCTCTGTCAATAATAACGGCTTGGATGTCTTTGGCTCCAGTTATGACTTTGATGCATTTGACTCCGTCATTTTTGGAGCTGGCTGTGTCTTGGAGCTTGGCTGTACCTCTGTAATTTTGTTGAGAGCTTTAAGGCATCCTTTGTAAATGCCCCTTTTGATGGCTTCTCTCTCTCTTTGGACCTAAGGTTAAAGAGCAGCTGACCAGGTGCAAACAAGAGGGCAAGACACCTGCAGTCAGGGTTCACTCCTCCACACCTCAACAGACCTTTTTCTCAAAATCAGAAGGGAGACAAGTGGCTCTTTTTTCGAAGTCCCAGCATTTTGCTCAGGAAAGTCCCTGGTGGTAGTGCCCTTCAGGTCAGAGGAGGAATGGGACATTAACAGTACTACCCTAGAGACAGGAGTGGTCTGCAAAGTCAAGGTTTCAGAGGACTCTTCTGAGAGAAAACCTTTCAGTGCCCCTGAATGTTTGCCTAGCTGTTGCTTTCTGGTGGTATTCAGGCGGGTACTTTGCTCTCCACCCTTATGCTTGGGAAGCCATCATGACAGATTCCTGGGTATTGAAAGTCATTACCAGAGGCTACATCATGTCATAGGTTCATAGGTGTGTACTAGGCTAATGGCCCTCTAACCCATAGGATTACCCTGGCATCGTGCCACCCAACTTTAGTTCCTAGTGCCTCTGTCGAGTAGACACACTGGAGTGATCCCTGGGGTGAATTTTTTTATTTTCCATCCACTCATCAAGTGAGGTGCTCTGCTTGACATGTATGGGAAGTCTTTTCCATAGCATGGGCAGTCTCTGGGTTATTTACCTGTCCCACCAGCATGTTCTGTTGATTGTGGTAATGCGGTTGAGGTCTCTGGAGTGTGTGGTGCGGAGGGATTGGGATTTCTTTAGATGTAGCATTTCTAACACAGCTGGGTCAGACATGGCTTTGTAAGTCAAGCAGAGATCGCCTCTAAGTAAGCGATATGAAACAGAGAATAGTTGGAGATTTTTTTTTGTATGTCCATATATGACAAGTGTTTAAGGCCTAGGATCCTCTTTGTGAGGTACTTTTGCGGCCTCTCCAGTTGTTGCAGGTGTCTAGTGAGGTACATGCCAAATGGGACATTGTACTCGATGATTGGCCTAATGAGGGAAGAGTAGAGGGAGACAATGACCTCTTTTTTTCTTGGATGCAATACCCTTAGTAATGAGATGTGCCACATAGAAGGACTTTCTGACCACAGTGGCAACGTGGTGGTCATAAGAGAGATTGCTGTCAACCTGTGTTCTCAGATCTCTTATAATGCCGTTTGTGTTCAGTGGACTACCATCAATGTGGTAATTCAAGGGAACCGTTTTTTTCCCAAAGGGAATGAAGACATTTTTTGGCATTGAGCTTAAGGCCATGGTTCTGACTCCAGTCGCTGGTCTCATTGAGGCCTTTCTGTAGGATGTCAACATCACTTGGCGAGTTAATAATAGCTCCCAACTTGCAATCATCTGAAAACTTTGTCAGCCAGAGTCCCTTCATGTTGACCTGAACTTCAGAGAAGTAGATACCAAACAGGAGAGGACCTAGGACCGAACCCTGTGGGACTCCACTCGTGACTGGTCGGCAGTCTGACTTGGAGTCAGCTACTTTCACACTGTGGGTTCTGTCTGTGAGCCAGTTTGCAACCAACCTAGTGATATAGGGGTTGATGCCTAGCTTAGTAAGTTTTTATATGATTCCTGAGTGGGGAATGATATCAAAGGCTTTGGCCAGATCATGGTAGGCTGTTTGAAACACCTTACCTTCATCTAGAGGTGCCAGGACTGATCCTAAGGAACACCACTAGTTACAGGTCTGCTGTTGGAGGTTGAGTTCCCTATTTTGACTGTATGGGTTCTATTGGTAAATCATTTAGCGACCCATCTAATGATATAAGGGTGGATACCTATCTGTGTGAGTTTGTCAATATTGCCTGAGTGGAGAATAGTGGCAAAAGTGTTGGCCAAGTCCAAGTAGGCTGTATGCACAGTTTTGCCTTCGTCCAGGGCTCTGGTGACTGTCTTGAAGAAGTCTACCAGGTTTAACAGGCAATGAACTCTGTTTGACAAATCTTGACTGAGTAGGGTCAAGTGTTTGGAGATTGCCTATAATTTTGCTGCTGTTGCAGAGACATGCATCTGGAGTTTTTCTCCCCGGGGCTCCTCTGAAAATAGGCTCAGTTCTAGTCAGACTTTCCCAGTCAACAAATGTTAAATAAATAAAAAAGTAAGGTCTGTAATGATTCGCTCCATGGCCTTTCAGATAAAGCTAGTCAGGCTAATAGGTCTGTAGTTCCTGGGGTCTTTGGAAGCACTGCTCTTTGTGCAAGGGGATAACGGTGGCCGTTTTCCATTCAGCTGGGACAAAGCCGGTGCTTAGACTACGATTGAAAAAAGTACTCAATGGTGTTGCTAATTCTTGTTGGAGCTCATGTAGGATGCAGCTTGGGATGTTATAAGGTCCAATAGATGCTGTGTTTTTAGCCTTAGAGAGGGCATTTAAGACTTGCTATCTAGAGACACAAAACAGGGGACAGGTGGAAGGAATGTCATGGGGTATGTGTGGTTGGGACAGGAGTAAAGTTTAAACAGAACCTGTCGGCTAACAGGTTTGCTATGTCCACAGGCTCAGTGTATGTGGTATTATTAACTATCAGTTCAGTGCAAGTCTGGGTCTTACTTTTTAGGCTACGAATGTAACTGAAGAATGCTTTATGGTTGTCCTTAGTTGAGGACGCTAATTTGTATTCATAGTTTGCTTTGGAGGACTTCACAGTAAGTCTTATTTGCTTGTTTAAGCAGAGGAGGGTGTGTTTCCAGTTAGGGCACGCTCCGTCTTAGTTTTGGACAACAATTCCTTCCTCTTATTGTAAAGCCTGTTAATGGCAATTGTCCACCAGATGGTTTGCTCTTCCTTGAAGACCTTGTTTTGGTCCTATCAGGTAAGGCCGTGTCAATCCATTTATACAGGTTTTTGTAAAAAGCATTTGTGTTGGCCTCTGCATAGTTGCCTGTTCCATCTGAAGTGGGAGGTGCAGTGAAGCTATTTATGCCATCCCTTAGAAGGGTATAATCTGCTTTGGAAAAGTTTTTTAGTTTAGTTGCTGCTTGGGGAGTGTCAGTGTGATAACTTCGAATGAGACTGACTTTTGGTCAGATCTGACAAGGGAAAACCTCACAATGGGGGTGCTGCAGTGGTCCCCCATATTGGTAAGCACCAGATCCAACATGTTGGTGCCCCTAGTTGGGGTGTCCACCAGCTGGTGAAGGGCATTGGGTTTAATGAACTTAAGGAACCTTTGGGCAGGTGAGTTTGAGCATAATTTACCCAGTCATTGAATGGGTAATTAAAATCACCCAAAACCATAGTGCTCAGGTGTATCTTGATGGATTCCAGTAGATCCAAGTAGACAGAGTGGATATCTTGATTCAAGGAGGGGGTCCTGTAGCTGGCAGTGACCTGAAAAGGTGTCTTAACAGTTAGTTGCACCTTACGTGTCTCCATGGAATCATACTGTTTAACCAATATGGAGGTGTATGTATCTTTAATGAAAATTGATGCACTGCCTCCTTTAGTTTTCACGCCTTTCGTCCGTGGTCTGAACATGTGGTAGGGGGTGTAACCTGGTATGGCTGGGGTGCTGTCCACAGCCTTGAACCAGGTCTCTGTGACTGCACTGATGTCAGCATCTTTCAAGGTGAGGATTGCTTCCAGTGAGTGCAGTTTCATGCTAAGACTTGTAGCATTTAGCAGCATAACCTTGAGGTTGTTTTTTGATTACATTTTTACGTTGGGAATTTTGTGTCTGTGACACTGCCTAAAAAAGACACTATGGGGCTAGCAACAGCCTTTACCAGTAGCTGAAATCCCAGGGGTGACAAATGAAGACCATCTCTGGCAAAACATCGAGGTTTATTTGTCATGTCATCCCAAGCTGACAGAAACTGGATCCCCTTAGAATGACCCCAAAAACTAAGCCTGTTATTGAAGTCAATGATGATCTGTTTATATTGTGGTATCATCCTAGGCGAGAGTACTATGCTGTTCAAGGCTAAGGACATACCTGCCTGTGACAGTTAATCAGAGAGCTCAGTCATATCTTTCTTCATGTAGTCCAGGGAGGTACATCTAAAGTCATTCACACTAATATGTACTTTGACCGAATCATAATGGCACTTGTTATGAGACTTGAGTGCCTGTGTGATCTGATGAATCCTGACACCAGTGAGGTAGATGACTGTGACTTTCTCCTTGTTCAGCCTGGTGAGGGAGGACATCTGTTGTTTCATTATAAAGTCTCATATGACTAAGATATTTGGAATGGATGTGCATTGCCTTATAGACTTTTATGGTAAGACACTTCTGCTTTTGGCATGTGTATTGTGTGTTATGGTTGGTTTAGTATGTATGTGTTTTGGAGGTCTCTGGTGTTTAGGCAGATTTTTTTGTTAGTACCTCTACATTTGTTGGTGTATGTGTATGTGTGTCATGACTAGAAGTTGTGGTAGGTGGGCTGACAACCTACTCTGTATTGCTATTTGTAGAGTGAGAGACCTGTAATTCCAGATTCATAGTCTAGGTGCATATCTCTGAAATGATACAGGAATGATTTTAAAGTAGGGGGTTGTCAGTGTACATGAGGCAGTTGCTGGACTGCCTCAGTAGACCCATGTCAACCAGGCTGGTAGGAGAAAAGGAGGAAAACTGACAGTTCATGGTCCTAGGAATAATCTTGGTCTGGGTATAACAGTTGAAGAGGGAATACAGCAGGGAAGATATTAGTAGGTTTAGGTGCAAAGAGCTGTGGTTTAGGTAATATTTGTGAGGCTAGAGAGCATGCGTCTGTAACTGGCAGTCCCTCTGCGCAGTAGTGTGCGGTGCCCAGACAGACTCAAACAAGCACAAACCAGTTCAAACACTTTTTTTAAAACAGGAAACGGCCAAAGATCAAATTTTCTAATCAACATAATCAAAATTAGCATGGAAAAGATAGGAACAGAATCAACCGTCTGTGTTTGTAGTAAGTACCTCACAGTTGTTTTTTTTCTGTCTCTCTCTCTCTCTCTGTTCTGTGTAATGTACAAATGAAGATTTGTTTTCTAGTTACCAGAAACAATCATAAAGTATTCCAGTTTTTAATGTAGTCATGTTTTCTGTGCATCACAAACTGTGCAGGTCTGTGGTACAGAGGGATAATGCCTTGACTTATGTTCAAGTGACGTGTGTTTGAATAGCAACCTGGGTAACTAACGGTGCTGCTAGCGAGAATGGCTGGCCTGAGTTCGAATAGCAGCCTAGGAGACTGATGGTGCTGCTAGGAAGGATGGGTGGCCTGAGTTCGAATAGCAGCCTAGGAGACTGATGGTGCTGCTAGGAAGGATGGGTAGCACTTATCCTTAGCGGAGGGAATGCTATCCGCTGTTAGTGTGAATAGAAAGCAGAAGCTGATATGGGGAAGGACGTGCACTGTGCCTGCCAAGGACTGTGGGTGGTAGCTTCCTGTCTTGCACATGAAAATGTGTATGTGTGGATGTAGGGGTAGCATTGGTAGTTTTTGTGGTGATGCAGGTGTCTGGCACCAACAAGTGAGAGATTATGGCTCTACTGCAGAAATACCATTATTGTGCCCTAGCCAGAATCCTGGCAAAAGTCCCAATGAATGTGCTTGTGTACCATTGAGAAGGCTCAATGGTCAGCATACGGGGAAGGGGTATAGTTTACTGTGCACCACAAATGAACTCTCCATCTACTTGCCTTCCATACTTAAGCTTTTACTATGGCAGATCTACTTTGCTTGTTTTTAAATGCAGGATTTTGTTGTGCATTCTTATGTTTTGCCTTAACTAAGCTACAGATCTAGCATTGTGTGCTGAAGAGAGAGAGCTGTGTGAACAAGCTGACTTATACTACAAGCATCGTCTTCTGGTAAGGTGTTCTACCAACACATTCTCTCAGAATTGTTTGCTTCTGAAATAAGTACATCTGAAACTATTTGTGTATATCTGTTATAACAAGTGTCAGCATAAGCATCTGTACACTGTTTGTTACCATAGTTATCCAAAATGGATGTAGACTGTGAAGATGAAGAATGTGGCATTTCTCCAATGGAGTCCCCCCCCCCCCCCATAGTGAATGCCAAATGCAAGCGAACACCAAGGGTCTATGGTTAACCAAGTTCGCAGATGACTGCAACCTGGGTGACATTATCAATTCCCTTGCCGACGTAGACATCCTGCAAAAGGGCCTCACCGAGACTGACACCTGGTGTCAAAATCATGGCTTCAAACTAAATGCCAAAAAGTGCATTGTTATCCCCTTTGGCAAAAACACTGTACCCATGGCTTATCAAATAGGGGGAAGTTCACTCAACACAAAGTGTGATAAGAGATGTTGAGACCCAAGTGGATGGCAACCTCTCCTTTGATAACCACATTGCTATAGTGGTCAGAAAATCTTTCTACGTGGCCCACTTAATCACAAAAGGGTTCACATCCAGAAATAAGGAAGTCATTGTTTTCTTCTACTCATCACTTATCAGACCCCTCTTTGAATACAATGCCCAGTTTGGGATGTACCTCACAAGATACCTACAACAACTTGAGACGCCCCAAAAGTACCTCACCAAGAGGATCTCTGGCCTCAAACAATTGCCCTATGCTGACCGACTCAAAAAACTCAAACTCTTCTCTGTCGCATACTGCTTACTCTGAGGAGACCTCTGTCTGACATACAAAGCTATGTCAAACCCAGAATTATTGGACATGCTCCACTTGAAGAAATTCCAATCTCCCTGAGCTACACGCTCTAGGGACCTAAACTTCACCACAGCAATAAATAGGACATGCTGGAGGGATAGATTCGTGACCCAGAGACTTCCCATGCTCTGGAACAAGATTCCCATCCAAATCAAGCAGAGCTCGTCATTAGCACTATTCAAGAAAAACCTTGATAAGTGTATGGGTGATAGGAAATTCAACCCTGGGATTATGTCTGGGGCACTGCTTGATAGAGGGGCAGGAATTTAACAATACATGGTACACTGTTGGCTAGGCTTGCTTTGGCCCTCGTGCTGATAGCCTAGTACCTACCTATGAGCCTGCACAGCCCTTTATCTTGGGGCCAGCTGTTTTGTGCTACATTCACCTTGGCCGCTGCTGTGTAAGAAGTAGGTACAGTACTTAAGCAGCACTTACTGACTGGTGAAATGTGCTGTGCAGCAGTTCAGGTGGTTTTCATTTGCATTCCTGTGAACAATTTAGCTGCATTATGCACCACATTTGCAGTAAATTAAATTTCATGTACAGATGAGTGATTACATAAGTGTGTAACTTTGTAATCTGTCAGGTTTACGGTATCAATTTGACACTATTGTCCTTTTGCATAGTAATTAATATCCATGTCTTGTATACTGTTTATCAGACCAATAAATTCAGGGACTTTTATTGGATCTCCCAGATGATTATCCTGGTCTAAAATCTCTCAAACCAGTAGGACACTGTACAGCTATTGGCAAGTCACTTGGAAGCCCAGCATTCCGCAATATGTTGTATAGCTACCAGTGTAAAATGAACATACAAATACAGCTGTGCTGCAGTCCTTGTTTTCATGACATCAATGCATAGTTGGCTTGTTCCCCCCCCCCCCCCCCCCCGTGGATGTAGTAAGGTGCCTGTTAGAGAGCTGCAATTGGCTGCTTGTCTTGCATGCATGCATAAATAACCCCAGTACATTTGGGTTAGAATTGCATTTTATTGCTGTTGGACACTAAATCTCAAACTTTGAAAAATCCTTTCAGCTCTCACAATAAGTTTGATTCTTAATATAAAATGTGTGTGACTTTGTCTGGGGTATGTGTCTGGGGTGCCTGACATTTTCACAGACTTGTATTGTATTGCAAATGAATATGCATATCAACTTGAAAGAAATGTCAGCATTTCTAGTATGAAGAACATTCAGAAAATGCTTTTTACAGTCATAATATTTATAGACTTGAGCTGCTCAGCAATTCTGTAGTACTTAAACAAGCCAGTGTAGGACAGTACGAATATGTAAGCTAGTAATGTCCAAGAATCCACTGGTATAATATAAGGAGCCTTTTGTAAAGGGGTTTTAGGGACAAGAAGCCACTGGTATAATATAAGGAGCTTTCTTAAAGGGGTTTTAGGGACAAGAATCCACTGGTATAATACAAGGAACCTTTCTTAAAGGGGTTTTAGGGACAAGAATCCACTGGTATAATATAAGGAGCCTTTCTTAAAGGGGTTTTAGGGACAAGAATCCACTGGTATAATATAAGGAGCCTTTCTTAAAGGGGTTTTAGGGACAAGAATCCACTGGTATAATATAAGGAGCCTTTCTTAAAGGGGTTTTAGGGAAAAGAATCCACTGGTATAATAATATAAGGAGCCTTTCTTAAAGAGGTTTTAGGGACAAGAATCTACTGGTATAATATAAGGAGACTTTCTTAAAGGGGTTTTAGGGACAATAATCCACTGGTATAATATAAGGAGCCTCTCTTAAAGGGATTTTAGGGACAAGAATCCACTGGTATAATATAAGGAGCCTTTCTTAAAGGAGTTTTAGGGACAAGAATCCACTGGTATAATATAAGGAGCCTTTCTTAAAGGGGTTTTAGGGACAAGAATCCACTGGTATAATATAAGGAGCCTTTCTTAAAGGGGTTTTAGGGACAAGAATCCACTGGTATAATATAAGGAGCCTTTCTTAAAGGGGTTTTAGGGACAATAATCCACTGGTCTAATATAAGGAGCCTTTCTTAAATGGGTTTTAGGGACAAGAATCCACTGGTATAATATAAGGAGCCTTTCTTAAAGGGGTTTTAGGGACAAGAATCCACTGGTATAATTTAAGGAGCCTTTCTTAAAGCAGGTTTAGGGACAAGAATCCACTGGTATAATATAAGGAGCCTTTCTTAAAGGGGTTTTAGGGACAAGAATCCACTGGTATAATATAAGGAGCCTTTCTTAAAGGGGTTTTAGGGACAAGAATCCACTGGTATAATATAAGGAGCCTGTCTTAAAGGGGTTTTAGGGGCAAGAATCCACTGGTATAATATAAGGAGCCTGTCTTAAAAGGGTTTTAGGGACAAGAATCCACTGGTATAATATAAGGAGCATGTCTTAAAGGGGTTTTAGGGACAAGAATCCACTGGTATAATATAAGGAGCCTTTCTTAAAGGGGTTTTAAGGACAAGAATCCACTGGTATAATATAAGGAGCCTTTCTTAAAAGGATTTTAGGGACAAGAATCCACTGGTATAATATAAGGAGCCTTTCTTAAAGGGGTTTTAGGGACAAGAATCCACTGGTATAATATAAGGAGCCTTTCTTAAAGAGGTTTTAGGGACAAGAATCCACTGGTATAATATAAGGAGCCTGTCTTAAAGGGGTTTTAGGGGCAAGAATCCACTGGTATAATATAAGGAGCCTGTCTTAAAGGGGTTTTAGGGACAAGAATCCACTGGTATAATATAAGGAGCCTTTCTTAAAGGGGTTTTAGGGACAAGAATCCACTGGTATAATATAAGGAGCCTTTCTTAAAGGGGTTTTAGGGACAAGAATCCACTGGTATAATATAAGGAGCCTTTCTTAAAGGGATTTTAGGGACAAGAATCCACTGGTATAATATAAGGAGCCTTTCTTAAAGGGGTTTTAGGGACAAGAATCCACTGGTATAATATAAGGAGCCTTTCTTAAAGGGGTTTTAGGGACAAGAATCCACTGGTCTAATATAAGGAGCCTTTCTTAAATGGGTTTTAGGGGCAAGAATCCACTGGTATAATATAAGGAGCCTTTCTTAAAGGGGTTTTAGGGACAAGAATCCACTGGTATAATTTAAGGAGCCTTTCTTAAAGCAGGTTTAGGGACAAGAATCCACTGGTATAATATAAGGAGCCTTTCTTAAAGGGGTTTTAAGGACAAGAATCCACTGGTATAATATAAGGAGCCTTTCTTAAAGGGGTTTTAGGGACAAGAATCCACTGGTATAATATAAGGAGCCTGTCTTAAAGGGGTTTTAGGGGCAAGAATCCACTAGTATAATATAAGGAGCCTGTCTTAAAGGGGTTTTAGGGACAAGAATCCACTGGTATAATATAAGGAGCCTTTCTTAAAGGGGTTTTAGGGACAAGAATCCACTGGTATAATATAAGGAGCCTTTCTTAAAGGGGTTTTAAGGACAAGAATCCACTGGTATAATATAAGGAGCCTTTCTTAAAGGGATTTTAGGGACAAGAATCCACTGGTATAATATAAGGAGCCTTTCTTAAAGGAGTTTTAGGGACAAGAATCCACTGGTATAATATAAGGAGCCTTTCTTAAAGGGGTTTTAGGGACAAGAATCCACTGGTATAATATAAGGAGCCTTTCTTAAATGGGTTTTAGGGACAAGAATCCACTGGTATAATATAAGGAGCCTTTCTTAAAGGGGTTTTAGGGACAAGAATCCACTGGTATAATATAAGGAGCCTTTCTTAAAGGGATTTTAGGGGCAAGAATCCACTGGTGTAATATAAGGAGCCTTTCTTAAAGGAGTTTTAGGGACAAGAATCCACTGGTATAATATAAGGAGCCTTTCTTAAAGGGGTTTTAGGGACAAGAATCCACTGGTATAATATAAGGAGCCTGTCTTAAAGGGGTTTTAGGGATTGCTTCGTTCTTTCCGTTATTCGGTATGTGCATGTTGTGATGTCATACATTAACTGCAAGTGCCATCACCCATTCAGTAACCATTTATTTTTGATATTTGAACATTTCAGACCTGAGCCTTCTGTTGTCAGTAAAATTTATGTTTTTTTCTTATTTTATGTTCATAATGATTTTGACCATTCATTCTAGCCAAGCAGCAGGTGAAAAAAAAACTTCTCACAGGACTGGCAAAGCAGATTTTTCTTGTAGCCCAAGTTGGGAGTGTGGTTTGGAGTTCTTTTACTTGTGATGCTTTTCTGTTGAATTGTTAAACCCTACTGGTTTTATCATTTGAGTGTTTTTCATAGCCTTCCCATGATGGTGGATAAAAGGCTTGGTAGATGTACAATCTCTGTTGTGTGGAATGTATCCTGGAAGTATACTCTTGTTGATCAACTTAGGCCTGGATCTGTCTCCTTAGGTCATCCACTTATATACCAGGGTATTTGGAGTCAAGGCTTTTTCTCCTGGGACTCCCTCGAAGTCCAGGCTTTTTCTCTTGGGGCTCCTTCCCTCCCAAACTTAACAGGGTTAGTCAGGCCTGGTTGAAGTAGATCTATTAGGTGAAGTCTGCTCTGTGATATGCAGAACATCAGTCACTTGTTTGATTCCCTGTGAAAGGTTAAGTTGTTAGTTCAAGACTCCTTTTGTTAGGTACTTTACTGTACCAGTTCTGGTGCAGCTTTCTCCCCCCTCATGCACTACATCATACCTGTGCATGATCCCATTCTGCCTGACACATGGTGCTTATTGTATGCTTATTTGAAGTTATGCATATGATACACTGTTTGAGCCTCTAGGAGGATATGGGACCCTCTTCCCCTTAGGCTGCATTTAAGTACCTCCACACGACATGGTAACAACACAGGGGATCCAGTATCTGTCTGCTTGGGATGACATGGTTGACAGACCACGATGCTTTGCCACAGATGGCCTGCACCTGTTGCCCCTGGGATTCCAGATACTGGCTAAGGCTCTTGCTGTCCCTATAGTGCCTTTTTTAGGCAAGGTTCAAATAATAAATTCACCACCGTAACAGGAACAGGCAAGCAAAAACTAAGGGTAGTGCTACTCAATGCGAGAAGTCTAAATCTCAAAATGCACTCACTCGAGGCACTCCTTCAAATGGAGAACATCGATATCTGTGCAGTGATTGAGACCTGGTTCAAGGCTCCAGCGAGCACCCCTGCACTACCAGGCTATAACTCATACCACACTTTTCGGCCATGTAACCTGGACCAGAACACCAAAGGTGGAGGTGTGTCCATATTCATTAAGGATATCCACACCTCCAGGCTAGTTACTCAGCATAATACAGCCGAGGTTATCCAAGTGCAGCTAACTCTGGGCAAAACTGCAATCCAGATTGTAGCTTGCTAGAGATCCCCCACCATTCCCCAAAATTCCCACTCCTTTTTTCTTGATGTACTGGAAAATATTAGGGTTCAAACAAACATCCTAATAATGGGCGATTTCAAGTACCCCACCATTAACTGGGAAAACTACTCATGTACCAACTCCTTCGCTCAACGCTTTCTGGAATTCATAAACTCCAATGCCCTGGATCAACTTATCCACACCCCCACCAGGGGCAACAATATCCTAGATCTAGTCATTACCAACATGAGTGACCAGTGTTTCACACCTGAAGTCAACGCCTCATTGGTCCGATCCGACCATAAGCTAATTACCCTTGATATTCACATCCTTTCCCCACCCCCCCATTAAGGAAACCACGGTAAAAAAAAATTCTCCAAAGCCAACTTTATGCTTCTTAAGACAGAAGTGGTGAACTTCATGACACCCATGCAGATGGACAATACAGTTATGACTACTGAATCCTACACAGTTGCACTTTATAAGCACTTACACGAGTGCATGGATCGTGCTATCCCAAACAGAACCAAGACACTATCCTCCAAAAAAAGGAAGCCAATCTGGTGGTCCCCTGCCATAAACAAACTGTACAACAGAAGGAAGAAACTGTTGCAGAAGAGAGTAAAATCCCATGAGTGGAGGAGCTCCCTGGTCAGTCTCAGTAAGAAGCTGCGATCCCTGATAAAATCCTCCAAAGCTAGTTACGAAAACAAAATTGCCACTGAATCTAAAGACAACCACAAAGCATTCTATAGCTATGTCAAGAATCTCAGTGGCAACACTCAGATCTGCTCTGAGTTACAGCACAGTGGCACTAAATATACAGACCCAACTGATATTGCCAACAATCTGGCAGATAGGTTCAGTGCTAACTTTATCCCCCTCTCACACCCTAAAGAGCCCATCTCTGTACCGGAAGAATGCAAAGTTCCTGTCATTATGGCTGCACAGGTAAAAACCACACTCTCCAAAGCCAAGAACACAGCATCCATGGGACCAGGCAACATCCCAGGCTGCGTTCTACATGAACTAAAGAACAAACTGGCACCCCACCTAAGTACCATGTTCAGTCATAGCCTCACCTTAGGCTTTGTGCCTGCTGAATGGTGCACAACGACGGTTATCCCACCCCACAAGGGGGGAGCCACCACGGACCCCGGGAACTACTGCCCCATTAGCCTGACAAGCCTGGTCTGCAAGGCCATGGAACATATCATCATGGAACTTATAAACAAAGACATTGGTAATCTTCAAACTCTGGACCCCACCCAGTTTGGGTTTGTAAAAGGCAGATCATGTCTCCTAAACCTGATAGACTTCTTTGAAGTAGTCACCAAAGCAGTAGACGAGGGTAAGGTGGTTCACACAGCCCATCTAGATCTTGCCAAAGCTTTCAACAACATCCCCCACTCTAAATTTATAGATAAACTCACTAAACTAGGTATAAATCCCTATGTCACAAGATGGGTTGCCAACTGGCTCACTGACAGAACCCACACTGTGAAAGTAGCAGACTCCAAATCCAACTTCAGACCAGTGGAGTACCACAGGGTTCTGTCCTGGGTCCTCTCCTGTTTGGTCTCTACTTCTCTGAAGTACAGGCTAACACAGAAGGTCTTTGGCTAATGAAGTTCGCAGATGACTGCAAACTAGGAGCCATAATCGAAACTCCTAACGATGTGGACATCTTACAAAAGGGCCTCACTGAGACAGATGCCTGGTGTCAAAGCCATGGCCTCAAGCTCAGTGCCAAAAAGTGCATTGCCATCCCCTTTGGTAAAAACTCTGTACCCATGAACTACAACATAGGCGGTAGTGTACTTAACACCGAAAGTGTGATAAGAGACCTTGGCACACAGGTGGACAGTAGTCTCTCCTTTGATAATCACATTGCCACAGTAGTCAGGAAATCCTTCTACGTGGCACACTTCATCACAAAAGGTTTCTCATCCAGAAAAAAAGAGGTCATTGTTTCCCTCTACTCATCACTCATTAGACCCATTATAGAGTACAACGCCCCTTTTGGTATGTACCTCACAAGACATCTACAACAACTGGAAAGGCCGCAGAAATACCTCACAAAGAGGATTACTGGCCTCAAACAAATGCCCTACGCAGACCGTTTCAAAAAACTCTAGCTTTACTCCATCGCATATCGCCTACTCAGAAGTGATCCCTGCCTAACATACAAAGCTATGTCATACCCAGAGCTGTTGGACATGCTCCACTTAAAGAAGTCCCAATCCCTCAGCTACATGCTCTAGGAACCTAAACCTTGTCACCACAATAAACAGAACATGTCGGAGGAATAGATTCCTGTCCCAGAGACTTCCCATACTCTGGAATAAACTACCTATCTATATCAAACAAAGCTCCTCATTAGTACTCTTCAAGAAAAATCTTGATGATTGAATGGGAAATAGGAAATTCACCCCGGGATCACTTCTGTGGTTCTGCTCAACAGTGGCACAGGAAAATCATTTTCTTGGGTGGCAAAAGCCAGAGTATCTTTTTGGGTGGGCCTGTATAGCCCCTAGGGCTGATAGCCTAGTACCTACCTATGAACTACATCAAATCACTCAAGCTCAATGCGCCCCCTTTAAGGGGGGGAAACACCGTCGCTGCTTATGTAGTTGGGTGGACGGGGTCTTGCTACAGTGTATTTTGACCAGTCCAGGACGAGTCCTAATCTTTATAATCGCCAAAGCCAAAACCGAGCATTCGCAGTAGATAACAGGCTTGTATGCCGCTCTCACAAAACTTCTTAAACTTTTATCAACTTATGGGAAAATAGTACATTTTAGTTGTAAGAATAGTGTTTAACTGGGAGGACCGCGCAAACAAAACGCACGCAAGAGGTGATGCTACAGGTTGTGTAGGAAACGTGGACTGTTGCCAGGGGTTACGGGCACAACAAAATGTACTTTTACTTTGAGATACTTGTTAACAAAACGGTGACGTTGCAGTGTTTTATTTACACAGTTATGGGCTTCCCAATTTAAAGATCATTGGCAGTAGTTTATTATAAAGCTAAGTATGCTAAACACAAGCTGCTCCTGAAAAATGCGGGCGTATAATCCCACCTCTCAATTTATATATACATATATATATATACATATATATATATATATATATATATATATATATATATATATATTATATATTTAAAAAAGTTCTAAGCTTGTTTCCTGCCTTTCTTGTAACTATTTTAGTCCAGATACAGATTTGCTGTATCCAGGACTGTTGGTAAGGTTCTGAGCCCTAAAAAAACACAACTCTTCTACTCCTTCACAAATCCAAATATATAGAATATACAAATGAAGAACACCAAAAAAAAAAAAAAAAAAAAAATTTTCTTCATGCCTCTAGTATGCACAGTGACTCTTTGATAAGATCTCTACCATTGAGTGAGTTTAAAAGAATAGGTAGGCATACTTCTGAGAGAAATTTGATTCCAAGAGAATTCAACAAGGTTGAAGGAAAGTTGGTAGGGAGGGGATATTCCGAAATGAGCGTCAGGGAAGCTAGAAAGAAGGTAGAAAGTGAGTTAGGTCTTGTAAAATGGTCTGGCAATAGGGGCAGATCCTGGATTTTTGGGAATTCTGGGAATACTAGGATTGATGTTGACAATGATGGCGGTAGGAAGGGGTCTGGTGACAAAATATTTTTTGTGACCAGATATTCCCATTTCTCCAACATACTAAAGGAATTAGTGGGTAGATTTTGGCCTATTATCTGTGAGGATCATAGAATAGGAAAACTTTCCGTCAAGGGTTACCTTTTCGTATAAGAGATATTTTAATCTCAGGGAAATATTAAATTTCAGAAAAAACAGCAGATGTAGCAAAGGTAACAGAAAGGGAACATTCAGGTGTGGAAAATGTAAGGTGTGTAATTGGGTTAAGAACTTGGATGGTCTCAAAATCAATGAGGTCAGATATAGTGCCACAGAATATTATGACTGCAATTCAACAGGGGTAGTGTATATTATAGGATGTGGATGTGAGAAACAAAATTGGTACATAGGACAAACCACTAGGAGGGTCAAACTAAGGATCCTAGAACATCTAGGAGATATAAGGCACAGGAGATTGGAGAGTCCGGTAGGAAGACATTTTTGTGATAACCAGATGGATTTGTATTCAGTGTATTAGGCAGACCCAATGTATTTGGTAATGAAGCTATTTTCCGGGAAAAATTATTATTGATGGAATCTAGGTTCATTCTCAATTTGAAAACATTGTTTCCCAATGGGATGAATATGGAAGCTTAGTGTATTTTCCACATATTTCTCGAAAATAGTAAATAATTGATTTGAGGAATTGTCTGTTAATAAAATTTGAATGACTTGTTCGTAAGGGTTATATGAAAATTAATATCCATTTAATCACAGTATTTATATTTATGTATATAGTATGACCTTGGTTGGTCTTACTAAAGCTCAAATAAGGAAGAAAGAAAAAAGTACAAGTACTGTTTATATTATAGTATTTATGTATTAAATGTCATACATACATATTTTTTGTAACAAATTATTTATGTGTTTATATCCATGTAATAGAGGGAAAGATGCTAGATAGGTGTTGTGAAACAGTAATAAAGGGAGCCTAATTGTATAATTAGGGGATGGTGCATCAATAATTCAATTAAAATGTTCTTTAAAAATGGGTGGTGTTTGCTATGTAAACTGTATTCCAGGAGAAGGCGAAGGCCGAGGTACCAGAATTAAAATTTCAAACGCACAGCATTTGGTGTTCTTCATTTGTATATTCTATATATAAGGTTCTGAGCCCTCCCAAGCCTTTCCGTGTTGGAGGGAAGCCTTCTAGCTTATTAGTGGGAGTGGTAAGCACTAGGTAGCCTATCTTCCACAAGAGGAGCGGTTTCTGGCCCAGAAACTGTAGTTTATTGGCCATGTGGTCCGTTTTTCCATCCCTTTCAACTTTCTGGTTTAAAACTCTGCATTTGTGCAGGTGTACACTTGTTGAAGCTCCGCCTAGAGGCACCGAGCTGAGGTAAACTATTACTGGTGCCAGAAAATCTGCTCTTCAGCTTTTCCCTTGAATCTTGCTAGATGTCCTTCAAGAATGCAACTGCAGTCCTGACATATGGGTTGTCCTGCCTCAGGCAGCCCCTCGGTCGGCCGGATTCCAAAGTCTGGGTCCGGCGTCGGCTGATGTCGCCTCTTCCCCGACGTCAGAGCGGCTGGGGTATAAAAGCATCAGCCGACGCCATCTTCTCCAGTCTTTCTCGCCGCGCAGTGCCCGAAGCAGAAGCAGTTCGCAAGTGCCGGTCGGCCAGCTCCTGTGTTTTCAGTTACCGAAGTCATCAAAAAGCTAAGTACCCCGTTGGGGAACCTTTTCTTGCCTCAGCCGATGTCAGATAAAACTGCTAAACTTAATAACTGTTTGTCTTGTGGTAAACAAATACCTCATAAGGACTTCCATTCTTACTGCCTTCCCTGCCTGGGCCCAGACCACGACGTCTCGGCCTGTGCTGCCTGTGCTTGCTTCAATAAGTGCACACTCAGGTGCCGGGCAGAGTTTGCTGAAGACTTTTTTTGGGAAAATTTCTCCTATATCATGCCGTCGGAACAACCGACTACACATATTTCCAAAAAACGGAAGGACCGGGACCGACATTCTCGGCCCACGACTTCCACAGACGCCACGCCAAAGCCTACCGCGAGTGCATCAGTCTCTTCGGAGGCAGTAATTCAACCACTCCAGACCGACGACACCGCTTTACCGCACTCTTTGGTCCTGGAGGTTACCCCGGTGCCGGTTGTTGATTTTCCTCCTGAAACCGAAGCCCAGGATTTACCTGACACCATACCAGTGGATAAAGTTACTCCAGCATGTGGGGCAGCTAGGCCTCCGGTCTCTATGTCCATCAAGGCCTACACACGTGCTAAGGCTGCCAGCCAGGCTAAGGCTCACCCTCCTAAAGCCTTTTCCCAGGGTTCCACTTCTGATAAACAGATCATGACTTTAGCTGCAGATCTAATTTCTTTAATCAGAGGTTCTCAGGCACATCCAGACAGAGGTTGAGCAGACAGATACCCTTTCCTCAGATGAAGCCTCTGGGGACTCAGACCATTCAGATTCACAGGAAGAATCCTTCCAGGCCTACGAGGATTCTGATGCTGATGAATCCATTCCCTCTGCCTCTCCTCCAGAGGATATTTCTTTCGGGGAAATTCTCCACTCCATGAGAGAGCATTTTCAGTGGCAGGGCCAGGATTTCTCTGACTCCAGGAAAAGGCTACGTACCTTCCTTAAGTTACCCCAGCACAGGCCTTTAGCTATTCCACCAGTGTTAGATGTATTGGATGATGTGTACTCAGACTCCAGTGCTTCCCTTGATTCTCTCCCTCCTGCTCCTGTTAAGCCAGACAGATATTACAGGGTTCCTGAAACTCATAAGCATCTCTTTAAGGCCCACTCTGTGGATCTAGAAACTATTTCTCAGGGGCCCAAAGGAGTGGCCACCTCCACGGCCAAAAACCCTTTGCCCACAGACAGGGAATCTAGGTCCTTGGAGAGATGGGGCAAAAAAGTTTATACCTCAACCACCCTTGCCATGAGGGCACTTAACTGTCTTTCATATGTTTCAGTATCAGGATTTCTTGATGGATGATTTGCAGAAAAAGTTAGCCTCTCCTGAGCCTTTAGATAGAAAGGCCTTGCAGGATTTGGTTCATAATACTCAGCAGGTTAGCAATCATTTTCTTCAGTGTGGTTATGATGCAATGGAAGCTTCATGTAGGGCAGCTATGACAGGGGCCGTCATACGTAGACATGCTTGGTTGAAAGAACAGGCATTGCCAGATCATGTTAAAGTAAAGCTCCTAGATGCACCTCTGGAAAAACAGAAGCTATTTGGTGCTAATGCACAGGATGTGTTGAAATCTATTGAGGAAAAGGCTAAATCAGTACAAACAGTCAAAGATTTCCTCCAGGTTCAGCCACCGAGGTTGAACAGGAATTGGCCTTCAAAGAATTGGTCCTTTCCAGACACTGACAAGTTCCAAAGGGGAAAAAACAGGCGTGCTTGAGGTAGAGGGCAATACCGAGGCTCCTACAGGGGCCGCCAATGGCAACCAACAAATCAGAGAAGTGGCGCAGGGGCTTCTGCTGCTCCACAGGTACAACCACAATGACTTGGCTTTGACACTGCCGACCAAGGCTCAAAGAGAAGCACCTTTAGGCAGAAAATTATCCTTATTTTCAAAGAATTGGCACGTTTTAACAAAGGACAAATGGATTCTGGACATAATAGACAGAGGTTACAGGTTCCACTTCCATACCTTACCAACAAGACAAGGCATGCCAAACCTGCCACAAAATCAAAGGGCAGAGGCACTCATACAAGTTTCAAACCTGTTACAGATCAAAGCAATAGAAAAGGTCCCTCCTCAGGAACAAGGCCAGGGATTCTACTCAAGACTGTTCCTTGTTCCAAAAAAAGAAAAGAAAAGCAATGGAGACCTATACTGGACTTGTCCGCTCTAAACACTTTTCTCATAGTGCCAAAATTCGAAATGCTGACGTTACAGCAGCTTCTTCCATTCTGGGCAAGGGGTCTTGGCTGGTTACTCTGGACCTCAAGGAGGCATACCTGCATGTCCCAATCAGACACAGTTGCAGAAGATACCTCAGATTTCTTGCAGGGTCAGAGCATTATCAATTCTCAGCATTGCCGTTTGGCTTATCTACTGTGCCCAGAGTATTCACGAAATGCCTGGCATCAGTAATTGCACATTGCAGACTCCAGGGGATACAGATATACCCTTACCTGGACGACTGCCTTATACAAGCGGACAGCAAACAAGCCTTGATAAGAAACTTAGACTATGTCATACACTTACTACAGGCTTTGGGATACACAGTCAACTTTCAAAAATCAAGACTACTGCCATCCCAACAAATAATTTTTCTAGGAGCTAAACTGGACACAAACTCACAAATGGCTTTCCTCACAGAAGAAAAACAAGAACAGTTACCAGATTACTTCAAAAGTCTAGCAAAGCTCACCCAGATGACTGCAAGGAAAATCCTGCAGGCCCTGGGTTTCATGGCATCTTGCATTCTTCTGATTCCACTGGCAAGACTACACATGAGAAAACTACAATGGTACCTAAAAAGTTTATGGTCTCAACACAGCCACAACTTAGAACAAATTATACCACTCATTCCATGTCTCCAAAAGGAATTTTTGTGGTGGGCACAAGCAAGTCAATTAAACAAAGGCATGTCTTTCAACAAACCTCAAGCAAGTCAAACCATTACAACAGACCCCTCAGATCATGGATGGGGGTTGCACATGGAGGGCAGATGCATGCAAGGGCAATGGGCTCCCCGGGAAATGCATCTGCACATAAATCTAAAAGAGATGTTGGCAGTGATTCATGCAATCGAGGCCTTCGGAAAATTTCTTCAGCAAGGTCATCTGCTAATAAAGACAGACAACACCACTGTCATGTGGTACATAAACAAACAGGGAGGCACTCATTCTTACCCCTTCTGCAGACTAACAATGACTCTTTGGGAAAAGGCCCTGAAACTGAACTTACAGTTGCAATCCCAGTTTGTTCCAGGCAAGGACAATGTTCTGGCGGACAGTCTAAGCAGAAACATTTTGGACCTGCACGAATGGATGCTGCATCCAGACATTTTTTCACAAATAACTCATGCATGGGGAAGGCCGGACATAGATCTCTTTGCCTCTCACCTCAATCATCATCTGAAGAAGTTCTGTTCGAGGACACACCATCCTCAAGCCTGGAGAATGGATGCTCTCTCCTTCAACTGGAATTCTCTGACAATCTATGCATTCCCACCCCTACCATTAATGACCAAGGTGTTACTGAAGATCAAAGCAGAGCAACCAAAAGGTATTTTGATAGCTCCAGACTGGCCAAGGCAGCACTGGTATCCATTACTAAGGAGCATATCTCGCACCAAGCCGTGGCCCCTGCCTCAATGGCCTCTGCTTCTAACTCAGCACAATTACAGGACTGTTCATCCCAACCTGCAAACTTTGCAGCTGACAGCTTGGAGGGTTCCATGACTTCTACCCATATCTCTCTCTCCAAAAAAGTTCAAGAGATCTTACTGGAAGCACGCAGACCTTCCACCAGAAAAACTTATTCAGCCAAATGGAAGAGATTCCTCACCTGGAATGCCAACAAGGGTCAGGATGTATCAGTAATAAGCATGCCACAGATACTAGAATACTTGGTAGAAATGCTTCATAGTGGCCTTTCATATTCTTCCATAAAAATACACGCTTCAGCAATCTCAGCAAAATACAACTGTGATCCACCTGTGTTTTCACATCCTTTGCTAAGACAGTTTCTAAGAGGGATAAAGAATATCAAACCTCCCAGGAAACCACCAGTGCCTGCATGGGACCTCAACTTCGTCTTGGAAAAATTAACTCTTCCTCCTTTTGAGCCAACAGCATCTTCAGAAATGCAATTTCTCTCCTGGAAAACAGTTTTCCTGTTGGCAGTTACCTCAGCAAGAAGAGTCTCAGAGATACAGGCCCTCATGGCAGTACCTCCATTCCTCATTTTTCATCAGGACAGAGTTTCTTTAAGAACCAATCCTTCATTCATGCCAAAAGTGATATCCAGGGTGTCTAAATCAAGCAATTCACCTGCCTACTTTCTTTCCCAATCCTCAAAATAAAGGAGAAAAGCTGCTGCACACTTTGGACATACACAGACAATTACGCTACTACTTGGACAGAACAAAGGCCAACAGAAAGTCTGACCAACTATTTGTAGCTTACGCTGCTGGAGTGCAAGGAAAGGCAATTTCCAAACAACCAATTTCAAAATGGATTGGACACTGCATCAGATTCTGTTATTCTTTCCATGGAAAAGGTGTGCCAGCCAATATCAGGCCACACTCCACCAGAGCTATAGCCACCTCCACAGCCTTTCTAAGAGGGGTGGCTACAAAGGACATTCTAGAAGCTGCTACATGGAGCTCCGTGCATACATTTTCCAAACACTACAACCTGCCTTTATACTCCAGATCCCGAGCAGGCTTTGCTTCGGCAGTCCTGCAGGGCATTTTAGCTACACCATCTTTTTCTTAGATCCTACCACCCCCAGCTTGGCTATGGTATTCAACCCATATGTCAGGACTGCAGTTGCATTCTTGAAGGACATAGTACAGTTTTGTACCTACCATAAATGTCGATGTCCGATAGATATGCAACTGCAGTCAGGTTTACCCTCCCTCCTGCCCCTCTATAATTTACCTTTTGGGCCCACTACCCCTTTTCCAACTTAGCTGGGGATAGCTTTTATGGTGTATCTGTTTATTACTATTGTGCATGTCTGGAATTTTATGCATTCTCTAAATTTAGCCTTCCTTGGAGGGCACCTGGCATCTGGGGCAAGAAACACTGAAGAAGATGGCGTCGGCTGATGCTTTTATACCCCAGCTGCTCTGACATCGGGGAAGAGGCGACATCAGCCGATGCCGGACCCAGACTTTGGAATCCGGCCGACCGAAGGGCTGCCTGAGGCAGGACAACCCATATGTCAGGACTGCAGTTGCATATCTATCGGACATCTACATTTATGGTAGGTACAAAACTGTACTTTCTTTCTCTCTTGCACTTCAAATAGCTTAATCGTTTTGCATTTCAACAGGTTTTTGTAGCAATTATTATAGCACACCTAAGTGCCATCAGCACTAGTTGTTCTTCACGGAAATAGCTCCAGTACTTAGTAGTTATAACCACCCCTCCTGGGATGATTAAAGGGCAGTTCCCTGTGCTTTCTTCTATTAACCTGGTGCACTTGGGCATTCTGAGGCAGTATAGCAAGTGCCTCGTGTACACAGAAAATCCTCTCCTCTTACCTCTCAACATTCAGACTTGTGAGAGATGCACTTGTATCACCAAATGGGAAGCTATGCACTTTCCAGCCAAGAACAGACTAGCTGGTCAAGAGAAGGTCAACACATGCACCACACCACATGGAACACATAGCCCTCCAGAACACCCACCATCACATCTCTCGCATAAAAACACAAACCACACACCCACCTTCACGGAGGCTCTCACTAGAAATTTACCCAAACAGCAGAGACCTCCAAGAAAGAAACGCACTCGACCATCACAACACAGCACAAACTACAGGACACATAGCTCACTTCCACAGTGTGCCTCTCAACCTAAGCCCCTAAGGCTCAACACCTTGTCCAATGCACTAATCATAGGTGATTCAATGGTGAGGCACACAGATGTCCCACTCACTAAGTTGACTAAGGAGAAAGGTAACAGTTAGCTGTTTATCAGGTGCCAGAATCCAACACACAACACATGCATTCAGGTCACTCCACAAGTACACGTATGACTATGTCATTGCCCATTTGGGTGTGAATGACCCGAGATGCTCCTCCCTGGACTACATGAAAAGAGACATTGTGGAGCTCTCGGATTATGTGGCCCAGGCAGGTATGACGCTAGCCCTGAGCAGTATCCTACCTTCACCCAGAATGATACCGCAGTACGAACAAAAAATGATTGACTTCAACAATTGGCTAAGTTTCTGATGTAATTCTAAGTGGATCCAATATCTGCCTGCTTGGGACAGACAGACCTCGGTGCTTTGCCAGAGATGGTCTGCATCTGTCACCCCTGGGTTTCCGGGTTCTGGCTAAGGCTCTTGCCACCCCTATAGTGCCTTTTTAGGCAGTGTTCCAAAGACCAAATTACCACCGCAACAGCTATAAATAAATGCAATTTCAGGGTCATGCTGCTGAACGCTAGAAGTCTAAATCTCAAGATGCACTCACTTGAAGCACTCCTCACAATGGAGAACATTGACATTTCTGCCGTAATGGAGACCTGATTTAGAGGCAGAAAACACCCCTGCACTACCAGGCTCATGCCACACCTTTCAGTCCCGAAACATAGACCATAGCTCCAAAGGTAGTGGTGTCTCCATATTCAGAAAGGATATGCACATCTCCAGACTAGTAGCCCAGCATAACGCATGTGAGATGCTTCAGGTACAACTAACATTGGGTAAGATGGTGATCCAGGTCATAGCATGCTATAGGTCCCCAACCATGTCCCTAGACTCACTCCACTTTCCTAAGCACCCTGGAATCTATCAAGTTCCAACCCAACAATCTAACACTAGGAGACTTCAACTACCCCTCCATCAACTGGAAGAATTACTCAAGCACCAATACACTGGACCAAAGTCTCCTGGAATTCATCAATTCCAATGCCTTGGACCAGCTCATTCTGTCCCCCACTAGAGGAAGCAGAATCCTTGACCTGGATATTACTAACATGGGTGATTGTTGAAGAACTACTCAAGCACCAATACAATATCCAACGTCTCCTGGAATTCATCAGCTCCAATGCCCTGGACTAGCTCATTCTGACCCCCACTAGAGGAAGCAGAATCCTTGACCTGGATATTGCTAACATCGTTGAAGAAATGTATCTCTTTCTTTTCTGAAGAAATGTCACTGAAGAAATGTCCAAAAGTAGACCAGACAAACTCCGTACTACTGTATCTGTTATTCTGTATTTGTCTCAGAACAAATTCATGCCAAACAGTTAATTCTGTCAGAGCTATTTCAATTCTATTATAACACAGCTTGACAGATGAATAGACTAAGGCACATTTAGTCTAAAACGTCACCACCAAGTGAAAACATACTATCCAGTTTATATACTCTTTTCAACCAATGTTATTTTTAATGTCCTTGTGACTTGTTCTTCTGGTTTCTGTCTGTGTCATGAAAACGTCCATGGTTCTCTCATGACCTTTTTTGGTCCTCACTGTATCTGAAGACTTCACAAAAGTCTCTCCACATCATCTTTGCGTCACTTGACCTGTTTGTATTTTATTTATTTATTTCTGCATCTGAAAGCCAAGAAAGTCAACTTCCTTTTTTCATATAACAGGATGCATTTACAGTAATGCCCACAGCTATATGTTATTAATATCTAAGCTGAACATAACTGTTCTTGCAAAGCAAGTATATTATTTTGAAAACTGCTGCATGGCCTTACACATTTCCTTTCACTGTACACACAGTATATTGGGGAAAAGCATTTTAATTTACACAATATCTATCAATCGTTGCTCTAATCTACACCATTAGTCAATCCCTCCCTGGTCAGATCTGACCATAAACTAATCACTATGGAAATCCACATCTCACCCACACCCCCCACAAAGGTAACCATCTTAAAACTTCTCCAAAGCTGACTTTGGGCTCCTAAAAACAGAGGTGGCTTCCTTCACGGCACCCATGCCAATGGAAAATAGCTGCACGACTGCTGAATCATGTACCAATGCACTGTACAAACATGTACATAAATGCATGGAACTAACCATACCCAACAGGACCAAGATGCTCTCCTCCAAAAAATAAGGAAGCCAATCTGGTGATGCCCTGCCTTTAATAAAATCTACAACAGAAGGAAGAAACTGTTGCAGAAAAAGGTGAAGTCCCAAGATTGGAAAAACTCCCTTATTAACCTCAAGAAAAAGTTGAGATCCCCTCATCAAATCCTCTAAAGCCAGCTATGAAGGCAGAATTGCGGCAGACACTAAAAACAATCACAAAGCCTTCTATAGTTATATCAAGAACCTCCACGGCAATGCCCAGAGTTGCTCTGAGTTACTGCACAATGGTACCTCCAATACTGAGCCAACAGATATTGCCAACATAGAAAACCAAAGAAACCGTGTTGGGTAAAACCTTGGTGCAGAAATAAATCCAAATGAAAGATAAAAAGTAAAAAATGCACCAAGATAACACACAGCAAAACGTTTAATCACAGCAAAGTACAAAGTGGTAAGCGCTTTCACAACCGAAGTTGCTTCATCAGACACCACAGTAAAAAATGCACAGGTTTAAATAGAGATTCTAAAATGCCAATTAATCAATAAAATCACACAATGATTAAGTAGATATTGCCAACATACTGGCCGACAGATTCAGTGCCAACTTTACCCCTCTCTCTCCCCTAAAGGACCAATCACAATACCGGAAGAATGCTAGGCACCCAGCCTTACTGCAGCACAGGTTAAAGCTGCATTGTCCAAGGCCAAGAATACAGCTTCCATGGGACCCAGTAGTATCCCTGGCTGTGTTCTACATGAACAAAGCAAACTGGCACCATATCTGTGTGCCCTGTTCAAGTCAAAGCCTCTCCTCAGGCTTTGTCCCTACCGAATAGCGCACTGCTACGGTCATCCCTCGCCATAAAGGGGGAGTAACTACAGACCCTGGGAATTATCGCCCCATTAGCCTGATGAGTTTGATATGTAAAGTTATGGAGCGCATCATCGTGGACCTGATTAACAAAGATATAAGAAATATCCAAACTCTAGACTCCACATAATTTGGCTTTGTGAAAGGGAGATCATCTCCTCGTACCATACCATTCACCATACACCATGCATAAGTGCACATATATATATATATATATATATATATATATATATATATATATATATGTATACATAATTTTTTTATACAGTATTTATTGATGTATTCATATATAGGTGTTACAGCTGTATTTGATTGTCAAATGTTATTATGAATGATTTTGTAGTATATGGGGACATTGGTTATATGTTTACAGGTTAAACTTTTTTTTTTCACAGTGGTTACAGTCAGTTAAGAGAACTGGGTGTATGGTGAATGTAGTTAATCACATAATGATGTAATTGATATAATTAGAAGAATTTAATTGATTTATTGCTGATTTTAAATGGTATATAAAGGGACATATTATGTAGCTGAAAATGTGTGTCCTGATGGTGGATTTCCTGTCTCTTACTCGTGTGGTATGAGGAGTTCTGCATTTTATGTTTTTCTGAAGTGATTATTTATTTGGGGCATGGAAACTACTTCAACCATTGTAACCACAGTCATTTGCTCTTTTAAAGACTTTTTGGTGGATCGTGAGTGTAGATGTACTACCATGGACCCTTGGGGGTCATCGTCTGAAAATAATGAAATAGAAAAATACTCTGCTTTAGAGAGACTGATGACCAGGGAGATTACTATATTTTATGATAGTAAGTTGTTGGAGAAGTATATCTCGTTGGATATTACTCCCTGAGGACTTCGTATAGATCGGTTACCGGCTGGTAACTTTACTGAGGAGGAAGGTGATCTTTTGACCGAGTGGAAGCAGGCCTCACTACAGTGTACTATCACCTGGCTGAGGGTCCTGATTAAGAGGAATGCTCGAAATATTGAGAAACTGCTGGGGGAGATATCTTCTTTACAGGAAACACTTCAAAAGGAAATTCCTGGTCAAAGGTACAAGCAGTTGATGGAACAAGTCATTTCTAATGTACAGAAGGTTGAGAATAATGTCATTGAAAGGAAAAATCAAAAAATTAAACAGAGACATTAAAGACTTTCAGAATGGTATGATCTACATTTACTTGAGAAAGGGGTGTGCCAGCAACTTTCGGAGAGGACGAAGGAATGGCGCTGGGGTCGTGAGTCATCCGTTTCGTCGGGTGAACAATGTTTGGGAAGGAAAAGTGTTTCCTTCAAGGAGGTTAGTTATCAAAAGACTCTTGAACCAAAAAACTACACAAAAGGGCACAGATCAGGTCAGCAGTAGCAGAAAGCCAAAATGACAAGAGGGAGAAACAACCGAAAGAACAAAAAGAAGTAAAACAATTGTTTTCAAATGAATGTGTAAGTAACACATTCCTTATTGACTGTAATGACTGTAAAAGTTGTTCTTCTGGTCATGCAAGGCAGTATGTTAACAATGCAATTGTTGGACAAAAAACATCCAGTTTAGATTTGTTAAACTTTGAGCAAACTTGTGAAGCATTACCAATGACATGGGAAATTATTAATTTAAATACTAGACATGTTAACAATGGAGTAAATAATGTTGGTCCAACACAATATGATTCTTTAAATCATATGGTGGTTAACAAAATGTTAGAATTTGAAGATAACACATCGCACTCACATGTTTCTAACAGTAATACTGTCATGGTTGAGCATGTTTTCAACACAGTCGTGGGTAATGGTGTTTTGAAAGGAAATTAATAGTCAAGTTTGGATAGTGAAAAGGTGGCAGGGACTTTTGAAGTCTCTGGAATCTTTAGATGTGAAGATACCATTATGGATGTTAATCGAAATGTGAATTCTGATGTGTGTTTGAAGGGATAGAGACTTCTGAAATTTCAGAGGTCTCAGTATGTATAGAAAATGTTTTAAATTCAAATCTAGACATGCATCAGGATAGTCAAACGTTTGATGTATTACAATAGAATGCTTTGAAGATTATCAAGTTGATTGATAATGTGATTTCAGACTGTGCCAACAATGTATTGCTAAAAGGTGCAAAATTTGTTCCCACCAGGATTCCATCTCTGGCAGATGTGATTACTGATGCTAAAAAGTTCTGCCATAAGTTGAACCTTAGAGTATTTCTTCAAAAGGCAAATGTTCTTCTTAATGATGTGGGGGGGGGTGCAATTGACATAGAATCTTCTGATGAGGATGAATTGAATTGTTAAACCTCAGCATTTATGATAATGAAATTTATGAAGCATGTATAAATTTGGATGAAGAAGATTCAGATGGGATTTCAAGAAATAATGGTACATAAGGACCTTTTTTACTGGTTATGGTTGTTTAGAAATGCCCAGATTTAAGTCAGATAGCAATTTCATGCCCCCCAGAAATAGTCCAGCCATAAACACTTTTGAAAAATTAGTATGTAAAAAAGTGAAAATGCTTATACTCATTTTGTTAGGAATTTTGAGTCATATAATTTAACCAAAGAGGAATGGATGGCTTTACAAGAACTTAAAGCTAATTTGAATGAGGTGGTGTATAAAACAGCTGACAAGGGTGCTAATTGGGTTGTTATGAATGCATGGCAATATGATGAAATGGTTTCAAATATTTCAGAAGAGGGGTTATATGTTGAGTTGCAACACAACCCATTGCAGAGATTCAAAAGTGAGTTACAAGATATTTTGGAAAGTTTGGAAAGGCTTGGTTTTCTGAAGCATAGTGATGTAAAAAATTGAAAGTCAAGACACCTAGGCATCTCTTCATGTATGCAATTCCAAAAGTTCATAAAAGCATGTCTAAACCTCCAGGAAGACCTATTATTTCGGGGGTGGGTTCTTTTCTTGCGAATGTGAATCTATTTTTGGATTTTCATTTAAAAAAAAAAAACAGTTAGCCATGATTCCATCACGTTAAGAATACTCAACGGGTATGTCAGGATTTGGTAAATTTAAAATGGGAAGATAATTTCTTTTGGGCAACAGTAGATGTTAATGCATTATATTCTAACATCAGCATTAGATGGGGTATGGAAGCACTGGCTAAAAGCTAGGTGAAGGACCAAGCGCCACATTTCTTCTTTATTTGGTGAAGGACCACGCTCCACATTTCTTTTGAATTTTCTTGAATACTGTCTCACACATAACTATTTTACATGGAAAAAGAAATTCTTTTTGCAAACCAGAGGTACTGCGATGGGGGCAGCTTTTGCCCCCTCGTATGCCATAGTTTATATGGGAGAATTTGAAAATCAGTTTGTTACGACAGGATTATTTTTTTAGAAATGTAGTATATTACAAGAGGTACGTTGATGATTTACTATTTATATGTAATGGTGAACAGGCAGAATTTGTGAACTTTATGGGGACTCTAAACAACAATTTGCATGGTCTAAAATTTACTTGGGAAACTGATGGGAACAGGATTTCATTTTTGGATGTTACTTTTTATGTTGATGAAACAAAAATGGTACAGCACAAGCCTTATAGGAAGCCTACTGCAGTCAACAATTTTATACATGCAACCAATATGCATCCTTCACATTTCTGTCTTATGGTGAATTTAAGAGAATTGTAACCAATACTTCTGAATTAAATTTAAAAGAAAATAATTTTGAAGAGACATTCATTAGGTTATTGAATAGAGGTTACAATGAACACATATTGTTAAAAGCTAAAAATAAAGTTTTGAATACTGGTGAAACAAGAGTTGGAAATGAATGTCATTCTTTTGGTAGAGAATTTGGAAACCTTGAGCAGCATGAAAGGATGGAAGAACGGCTGTTTTTTTAACCAGATATTTTAACGTTTCGCCTATTTTGGAAGACGTAGTGAGGCAAGCTTGGGAAATAGTGATTCATGACACCTCTTGGAAGCTTGTTTCCAAAACACATAACTTTTTCCTATGGTAGATATTGTAGTTTAAAAGAATTATTAAACAAAAAAGATTTAAATTCTAGATATTTTCATACCATGGGGGAAAGAGAAGGATCATATGGTTGCGGTAGATGTTCTGTATGTCATAGGGTTTAAAATTTAGATAGTACCAAGATTAATGGCAAACTGTATAGGGATAGTGAGTATTATAATTGTGACAGTTGTGGTGTGATTTATATCATAGGGTGCAATTGTGACCCTATTTTTTGGTATATTGGTCAAACCACAAGGAAGGTGAAGGTGCGTATTATGGAGCATTTGAGTGATGTTAGAAGGAAAAAACGTGAAAGTCCAGAGGCTATGCACTTTTTGTCAAAACACCAAGGGTTGGAAGATAGTTTGATTTTTAGTATTCTTGCACACCCCATGTCTTGGAGTGGTAATTTCAAACATCAGTTGAATAAACTGGAAAGTAGAATGATTACTACTTATCATACATTGTCCCCAAGGAATGAATTTAGAAAATAATCTTAATATTTGACATATTTTAGTAATACTTTTATATGTTGTCAAGGTCAATAAAGTTTATTAAATGAAGTTAAAATAGAGTTTATAAGAATATGTACATCAAGGTGTTATGAATTCATATTTCAAGTATGTAATGAATTATGTATTACTATTGAAAATATTTAAATGTGAAATATTTGAAATGGGTTTATATATTTTTGAATAAGTGCATATAGATATATATATATATATATATATATATATATATATATATATATATATATATATATACACATAATTTTTTATACATTATTTATTGATGTATTCATATATGGGTATTACAGCTGTATTTCAATGTCAAATATTATGAATGATTTTGTAGTATATGGGGACATTGGTCATGTTTACAGGTTAAACATTATTTTTTTTCACAGTGCTTACAGTCTGTTAAGAGAACTGGGTGTATGGTGAATGTAGTTAATCGAATAATGATGTAATTGATATAATTAGTATAATTTAATTGATTTATTGCTGATTTTAAATAGTATATAAAGGGACATATTATGTAGCTGAAAATGTTCCAGCAGAAGGCGAGAAGCCGAGGTACCAGAACGTTTGTAATAAAAAAACTTATGTCCTGATGGTGGATTTCCTGTCTCTTATTTGTGTGGTATGAGGAGTTCTGCATTTTGTGTTTTTCTGAAGTGAAGGGGAGATCATGCCTGCTCAAACTTGTTGACTTCTTTGAGTTAGTCACTGGGGCTGTGGATGAAGGTAGGGCAGTGCATACAGCCTACCTTGATCTGGCCAAGGCCTTTGATACCATTCCTCACTCGGGAAATATTGATAAACTCACCAAACTAGGCATCAACCCTGTATCGCTAGGTGGGTTGCAAATTGGCTTACAGGAAGAACACACAGTGTGAAAGTAGTAGACTCCAAGTCCTACTGCCGACCAGTCACTAGTGGAGTCCTACAGGGATCAGTCCTGGGTCCTCTCCTGTTCAGCATCTACTTCTCAGGAGTCCAGGTCAACATGAAAGGGATTCTGGCTGACTACGTTCGCAGACGAGTGCAAGCTGGGAGCCATTATCAACTCCCCAAGTGATGCAGACATCCTACAGAAAGGCCTCACTGAGACCAATGACTGGTGTCAAAACCATGGCCTTAAGCTTAATGCCAAAAAATGTGTCATCATCCCGTTTGGTAAAAATTAATTTCCCACTAATTACCACATCAATGGGAGCCCACTGAACACTGAAGGTGTTCTAAGAGATCTGGGGCGCAGGTTGACAGCAACCTTTCCTTCAACCACCACATTGTCACTGTGGTCAGAAAGTCCTTCTATGTGGCACATCTCCTTACCAAGGATTTTGTATCCAGGAAGAAAGAGGTCATCATCTCTCTCTACTCTTCCCTCATTAGACCAATTATTGAGTATAATGCCCCATTTGGCATGTACCTAACTAGACACCTGCAACAGCTGGAGAAGCCACATTAGTACCTCACGAAGAGGATCCCAGGCATTAAACAAATGTCCTACATGGACAGACTCAAAAGACTCAAGCTATTCTCTGTCTTATTTCATCTACTTAGAGGCAATCCTTGCTTGACTTACAAAGCCATGTCTGACCCCCCTCGGTTAGAAATGCTACATCTAAATCAATCCCAATCCCTCAACACCACATGCTCCAGAGACCTCAACCCCATTACCACAATCAGCAGAACATGCTGGAGGGACAGGTTCCTCATACAGAGACTGCCCATGCTCTGAAATAGACTTCCTGTACATGTCAAGCAGAGAGCACCTTGCTGTCCCTCTTCAAGAGAAATCTTGATGAGTGTATGGTTAATATAAAGTTCACCCAGGGGATTACTCCAGTGGCTCTACTTCATAGAGGCACTGGGAACTAATGTCTGGCGGCATGATGCCAAGGCACTTCTGTGGGCTAGGCTTGTAAAGGCTCCAGGGCCATTAGCCTGGTACACACCTATGAACCTATTTGTTGGCATAAATTTTCTGATTAAATAAAACTCTGAAACTTAAATGTATGTCATTATTTAGTAACTTCTGTCTGTAATGTCTGGCAGTAAACCAAATGTTTTAGGTGTAAGGAACCAAAAATATAAAGTAAATACCTGGATTTTTTTGTAAGTGTTATATTTTGGGTGAAAAATGCTTCTTCCAACACCATTAACGTATACTACATCAAGTATGAAACATTAGGCGGAGAACAATTTTGCATCAAAAATATATTAAAATAAAATTGTACTTAAAAAATAAGTAAGTAAAATACAACAGTTTTATACCCTAAAGGGGTGTTAATTACACATTAACACACACCCTGTTGGGCATTATTGCTTGCATATCCAACTTTAATTAACCTTCACCCAGAATAAACTAATCCGCGTATACTCTCTCATTGCCATCCAGTATCCATCTTTGTTACACTTACTAAAATTTTGGAGACAGTAATTCACACTAAATTACATCCTGCATCGCCATGTATAACTTCCTGTCATCCAAACAGCATGGAGTCTGGTAAAATAGCTCACTGACAACTGTTTGGACCTTCACTGATCAAATTTTTTTCGGGATGCACAAAGGGGAACTTACTGGTGCTGTATTTCTCAACCTGACCAATGGTTTTGCTCTAGTAGATCACATTTTCCTACTATATCATGTACTTGATATAGACATTAGTCCGGAGGCCACTATTATGACTCCATAGTAATATACCTGCCACATCTGTATAAAAGTGAATTAGTGGCAACATGAAAGGAGTACTACAAGGCTCCATCTCTGCTCCCCTTTTTCTTGTCCACCTACATGAATAAACTACCCTTGCTCCTACCTTACCCAACTTTTTACACCAGTGACACAGTCCTGTTCCAGTCTAGGAAATCCACAACAGTATTTCAGAAAGAACTACAGGCTAACATTCTGGCTGTTAACGCTTGGATCAGCAGCAGCAAAAAAAAAAAATTCTCAACTATTTCAAAACAAAAAACAATGGTGTTTGGAACAAACAAAGCTAAAACTAAGCAACTGCCTCACCATTACTAATCTTTCATCATACTAATACTGCATTAAAAATTGTTCTTCAGTTATATACTTTGGAATTTGGCTAGAAGCATTACTTTTCTTCAGTAAGCACACACAAAACACTGGAAAAATGATTGACCTACTACTAATACTGCAGAGTGACGGTAGGTAAAGGCATCATACTAGCTCAAGTGGAATATGGACGCCCCACTAATTGCATGCACCTCAAAAAGAAGCTCCACAATGATTCAGAATCACTAACAGAATCTACTGATTCATCGTACATTCCCCTAAGGATGAACACCACTGCGCAACATTACAGAATACAGCATGGCTCACAGTCATATAAAGGTTTCACCTGCTCTTATGCTCTCAAGTTTTCAAACTCCTACATAGCCCCACAGTTTCCTCTGTGGCAGCCAAACTAATAAGAACCCTCATCCTATAACGTCAGAAATCGAAACCACCCAAGTCGTACCCCACAGGTCCCTAAAAGTAAACTACAATACACACAGATCATTGCTTTTCTTTACTAGGCCCTAAATTGTGGAACTCTAGTTCTGTCTATTTCCATGAAATAGCATCTTTCTCCATCTTCTGAGCACAACTAAAGCATTATCGTCAGAGTAATACTCCATGCAGATGCCACCAGTTTGGCCATGTTACCTAACAGAATCATGTTCTCCACTCTCAGTCTGCTTTGTAAGAAGTCTGAGGGATATCACTTGGAAATGTAGCTAACTCAAGTCACTTTGCACCTTTACATAACTGTGTATATGTGTGTATGTAAATACATATAGAATACTGTAATGTATATGACTGTTTATTTTCTTTCATTGTTTATGTTTCTCTCTCGGGACTGAGACTGAAAATTTTTGTGATCAGTTTGCTTTAGTTAACCATTTTACATTAATAAATGCTACATTTCAGCCACCTTGGTTGGTTGATATCCTAATGCGGAAATGAATTAGAATATGTAGGTTTCTTAAATATGTTGGATGCAAAACACTAGTTTTCTTCATAATACTCTTAAAAAAATCCAACATTTTCTGACCATTTGAATGTGAACTTTAAAAGCTCAGTCATAGTATCTGTATATGTGATGAAATATGTCAGTTCATTAATGGTGCCATAGTGTGAAATAAAGATGTCATCCACAAAGCTTGTTTAACTGCTAATATTCATCCAAAAGGTACTGTCTTTTAGTAAAAGATGTTCTCACCCAATAGCACATAGTTTGCTTACAAAGATGCTGCCTCTGCTCTCCCATGACTACACCCCTAATTTGATAGAATGTATATTTTCTTCATTAATATGATCAGTAGACTGATCTCCCAATTAACGCTAGGGCCTCCCTAAACCAATCGGGACACGGCTCATGTACAATCATAGTGAACATAGTGTTCACGTCAGCTGTAATTCATAGTAAATTGTCATTTTATCAGCCATGTTCAGTTCTTCCAAAAATGCCACAAGTCCCCAGGTATTTCACTAAAGATTCCCATCACCTTTAAGCTTTCTGTCCACACAGCTGAAGTTTCCATGTTCATTCTAGAGGGCTGGAAGGGAGGATTGAAGTGTGTCTGTGGATTTTTGGAATGCCAAATATTACAAAGTACAAGTTTAACTGTTAAAAATTGGTAACGTTGCTTATTGATAGAGGCATCAATAAATCGAATGGTAGACAGTCCAATGCATTGTATGCAATGTTTATCTCATTCTTAAATACAAAAGTGTAATTAATGTAATCCATGAGTAAAATGTACATTTTGGTAATATAGTCCATAACATTTATTAAAACATCTCCCCTGGTTTCATAAGTAGTCTGTCTGTTATTGCAAAGGGAAGTCACCATCTCCCTTTTCCTCGCAGTCAGATTATTCCACATATTTCTAGTCTATTTGTTCATAATTTGTGTATCAGTCTCATGTTTCTGAAATAAAGGAATGTTACAGTGGAGGGAATGGTTAAAACCACTTTCCTCTAAAATCATTAAATGTGTTTGTACTTGATCATTTTCTGCCATTAAAACAAATTAAACTAGCATTTAAACATAATTCTAGGAGTGTGTCAGACAAATTTATGGTCGGTACAGAAGTATTTTTTTATAAATCTGTGTGTGTGTGTGTGTGTGTGTGTGTGTGAAAGCAGTGTTAGTGTAACAAAAAGCCTTAGTCATTCCTTGAAAATGTAACAATAATGAATGTTATAGGTTGTATTTCTAAAATGCACATTGAGCAACTTTATCAGTTTTTAACAGTTAAGAAGCCTGTGTCACCTATAATATTTGGTATTTCAAAGGTCCAGCAAGACAATTTGGTTACTCTGTTATGGGCCACTGCATCAGCCAGTGGTTGTTTTCTGTGCTGCCAGAAAACTTAAAAATATTGTAATTTTTGTAGCTGAGATACTTGGGGATGCTGGCATGTTTTGGACAATCAGAGAATGATTCAGTAGATTGACAGCTAATTAGTTGCAGCTGATTTGACTGTGATTCCACACAACCTGGATCTTGATTAGTTTAAGGAGGTTCTTCTGTGCAGTGTAACAAAAATAGGATTATCACTCTGTCTACTGTGCACTTTCATCAAGTTGGTTTTGAGAAACTATTTTTTGTTTTAAAGTTGAGGGAGAAATATTGCACCAAATTAGGGAGTTGACCATGGAGGCTGTAGTGACTTCTTTGTACTCCAACCTGGTGTTAATAAAAACATCTTTTTTTTGGTAAGTCTTAATCCAAAAGATACATGAGTCTATATTAAAACATTGAACGCTTAAAACAGTAAACAATGTTTCATCGACCCTATTTCAGAGATAGCTGAAAATGTCGATACCTCAGAACAGCGATTTCTTTCCTAGTGAAAGAAATCGCTGTTCCAACCAAAAAAAAAAAAAAAACAGTACACAGTTCCAAACACACACCTACCTTAACCCTAATTCTACCCCCCAAAAAAGTAAACAGCTTAAAACACATATGCACGTAACTCAACCATACATCTAACGCAAAAAAAAAAGTAAACATTTTAAAACATATGCACTTAACCTTAACCTGCACCGTAACCCTAAGGTCAGTAACTGTTGCACATTTACATAAACAGTTCCAAACGCATACACACTTACCTTAACCCTAATTCTACCCCCCAAAACAAAAGTAAACCGCTTAAAACACATATGCACTTAACTCAACCGTACAGCTAACATGAAAAAGAAAAAAGTAAACACTTTCATACATATACACTTACCTTAACTGCACCCTAACCTAAGGTCAGTAACTCTTGCACATTTAAGCTCGGGAGCTATACCAGATAAGGGAATCTCTGAGACCAAACTACAGTGCAGAACACGGCAAAGCAACGAAGCGGTCAAGCGACTTCTTTCCCAGGGAAAGAATTCACTGAACAGCCGCTTTGCTGTTTTGCCTTTCGCTCTTTAGGTGTCGAAAACGCATTCGACAAAATGCGTTTTCGTCATTCTAATAGGAACCCAAGTTACATCTTTAAGTGTTGCTTGAGGGCTTTGGATGGCATCTGTATTTTATGGGGATGTCACCACCTGGTAGTTTGAACATTGGCTCTAGATGATAGTCCCTACTGATGTGACACCCCGACCCTATATGTAAAAAATGGAAGGGGAGGTTGTGGATGGCTGGCACCATTATAGAACTGATAGGTTTCATCAGATGCGTGGATAATATGATTGCGTTCTTAAATTCACATTGAAGTGGTCATAAAATGCTATAGATGTTTTGCTTGCTAGTGTTACGAAGGAGACTAATGGATAATGTGTTGCTTCCAATATTTTTAGGAAACCTATATATTCTAGTTCACTTCTTCATTATATAATAGTAATCACTCCAGGTCATTGAATGGCAACGTCATCAAGGGACAGATTATTCATCTCTGCTTTTTTTCTTTGGAATGTTGAATAATTTCAAATCAAATTATGTATATTAAAGAAAGGAGTATCCACAGGGATGATTGAACATTTTGCAGATAAAATTAATGCCAAAAGAGTGGATGATTTTCATTTTAAGAAAACCCTTTGTTATCAAAGCATAGGCTACTAAGAATTAAGCCATCAACTCCACCAGCGCTATGATTTTGAGATTTTATAGTGAAGGTAGTGAAATCAAGATGGTCGTTAGAATGATATGGACCTACTTCAGAGCGAACCCATGGCTGGCTGCAGAAGTGGAGGGGGACCTCATTTTGTAGTTAAGAAAGGCTACATCATCAAACATGTCTTTTGAAAATATATGTATCCATACTGTACACCAAGGGTAAAAGGCACTGTTTCATGCCAAAATGTGGTCTGTGCAGAAAGTGTAAATTCATATTAGAGGGACTGTGTGTCATCTTAGCTGATTTTTCATAGGGTAGTATGTGCCATGGAGAGAGATGGCTGTACCACTTTAGTGGCTGTGTATGTGGCTAAGGGCCAGACTTGTTAGGCGTTTTATGTTGGGAAGACTGAATATAATTTAGAATGAATATTTGTATTATATTTAAGATAAGTCCACAGTAGCGTTGTTGCCTCACAGTAAGACATCCGGTTCGATTCTCAGCTAGAGCGTCTTCTGCGTGGAGACATGCGTGAATGGGCGTACCTTCGTTGAAGGTTGTGCGTCAGGGCTGGCAACTCGGTACGTAAAAATCAACTGCCAATCATTAGCAGACCGGAGTTCCGCTGTGGCGACCCCTAACCGGGAAAAGCCGAAAGACAGAACAACATTTAAGACCAGTATTACTGTATGTGGGCATTCAGTTGTCTATGTGGACTTGAACAAATTTCAGTTTGTCTTAGAGAAGGTTGCTGTGAACCAATGAGGGGGTAACTGGGGTATTAAACTGAAATATAGTGAGTGGATTTAGCAGCTTACACTGAACAGTAATGAGCTCGTGGAAAGTAATGGCTATATTTCAAGTGTTTCTAAGATGGTAGTTGCAAAACTGTGATAATGTACAGTTGAATAATTTGTCCTTCTTATATGTGAAACACCTTTTAATTATGTTTTTACTTCTACTATTTTTTTCTATATACCATTTTTATTACAAATATTTAGTAACTTTTTTAATGTTGTAGTTTTATTTTTATGACTGCAATATTATTAAACAAAGTCCTTTAAGGTGGTGATCTTTTATTATGTTAATTATTCTGATAAAGTCCTGTGTTATTTTTTTTTTTTTTTTTGGGTGAATGCACTCAATATAAGATTTTTTTTTGTTATGTTCAATCATGTTTTTGGACTTGGAGACTTTTTTCTGCTGGATTCAATTTATATTTGCTGTAAATGCTGTACATTATCCTGATTTTAGTGTATACATATGTATAGACTACTGATGTGTTTTCTGTCTTTTTTTATTTCACAGCAACTAGGTTTAAAGGCATTTCATCTAAACGTACAACAGACTAAGCTTCAACAGATAAGAAAGAACTTAGCTATCCAGCAACACCAGGTCAAAGTATGTCTTTCTTTCACTTAACTGGTAAAACCGATTGTGTTTTGATATGCATGTTCATAATTCTGCTTCTTTATTATTATTTTGTCTACCCAAAAAGCGTCACAAAGACCAACTCTGCCATTTTTTTAAGTGAGCATGTTATCAAAACATTTTTTTATTATATCACAAATACAAAATTAAAGCAAACCCACAAGGAAAAAAATGTTCATGTATGTAGTACAGCCTGCCATGTTGTCTGCATGGCTCCTTAATAAACTGAGTTCTGACTAAGTCATTATCAAATATTGTAATCAAAGATGAAGATCTCTGTGATGTGGACTTGAATATTGCATCCATATATTTTGTCTTTGGTACAGGAAAATGTAGATTTGGGGATGCACATTGGCTAAATAGCATCAGAACTTTAAGTACCATCCATTTGGAATAGTCACATAACACTATTGGTGACAAGTAATCTTCAGATGAGACCATATGTGAAGATCTGATTATTGAACTGATGAAACGTCAAGGAAACATTTCCCCGAGAAGAGGGCAAGTGTGAGACACCCTGACCCTGTGTGCCAAAATGGGTAAAGGGGGGTGTTAATGGTTGGATGGATTTTTTTTAAGTGAGATGCCCTCTCAATAGCAATAATGAAAATTAGTAACTGTTTTGTTTCAATTTTGAGTGTTGATTGATTAATTAGTTGATACAGACTTGAGATTGGCTGGATAGCTCTATTTAAATCTGTTGCATATTGACGAGTAAATATTCTGAAGAAGTTCTGATTAATCCTGTTTGGATGAAAGTGCTAATAGATTGTTTCATTATTTGCTGTCGTTTTCATTGTAACAGTGTTTTCAAAGTTTGTTGAAGTAAGCAGGTTGAGATTCCTTTATGTTTGTTCAATAAAGAAAATTAACCTAAAAGGTAATTACAGATATCAGAATGCTGCTGTGAACAGTGCTATTGTAATAGGCATCCCATGTACTGTATAAGGTAATGCCACTGTATACAGTACTGTTGTAATAGGCATCCCATATATTGTATAAGGTAATGCCGCTGTATACAGTACTGTTGTAATAGGCATCCCATATACTGTATAAGGTAATGCCACTGTATACAGTACTGTTGTAATAGGCATCCCATATACTGTATAAGTTAATGCCACTATATACAGTACTGTTGTAATAGGCATCCCATATACTGTATAAGGTAATGCCACTATATACAGTACTGTTGTAATAGGCATCCCATGTACTATATAAGGTAATGCCGCTGTATACAGTACTGTTGTAATAAGCATCCCATATACTGTATAAGGTAATGCCACTATATGCAATACTGTTGTAATAGGCATCCCATGTACTGTATAAGGTAATGCCGCTGTATACAGTACTGTTGTAATAGGCATCCCATATACTATATAAGGTAATGCCGCTGTATACAGTGCTGTTGTAATAGGCATCCCATGTACTGTATAAGGTAATGCCGCTTTATGCAGTACTGTTGTAATAGGCATCCCATATACTGTATAAGGTAATGCCACTATATACAGTACTGTTGTAATAGGCATCCCATATACTGTATAAGGTAATGCCACTATATACAGTACTGTTGTAATAGGCATCCCATATACTATATAAGGCAATGCCGCTGTATACAGTACTGTTGTAATAGGCATCCCATATAGTCTAAGGTAATGCCACTATATGCAATACTGTTGTAATAGGCATCCCATGTACTGTATAAGGTAATGCCGCTGTATACAGTACTGTTGTAATAGGCATCCCATATACTATATAAGGTAATGCCGCTGTATACAGTACTGTTGTAATAGGCATCCCATATATTGTATAAGGTAATGCCGCTGTATACAGTACTGTTGTAATAGGCATCCCATATACTGTATAAGGTAATGCCGCTGTATACAGTACTGTTGTAATAGGCATCCCATATACTATATAAGGTAATGCCGCTGTATACAGTACTGTTGTAATAGGCATCCCATATACTGTATAAGGTAATGCCACTATATGCAATACTGTTGTAATGGGCATCCCATATACTATATAAGGTAATGCCGCTGTATACAGTACTGTTGTAATAGGCATCCCATATATTGTATAAGGCAATGCCGCTGTATACAGTACTGTTGTAATAGGCATCCCATATACTCTATAAAGTAGTGCCGCTGTATACAGTACTGTTATAATAAGCATCCCATTTACTGTATAAGGTAATGCCACTGTATACAGTACTGTTGTAATAGGCATCTCATATACTGTATAAGGTAATGCCGCTGTATACAGTACTGTTGTAATAGGCATCCCATATACTGTATAAGGTAATGCCGCTGTATACAGTACTATTGTAATAGGCATCCCATGTATAAGGTCATGATATCATGCCCATTCATCAGCACAAGTTATAAGCAGGTGCGATCGTATGGATTGAACAGTTTTACTGAACCAAAAATATCTAGAGTAAACAGTTTTACCCTACCAAAAAATCAGAGCATCTACCATAGTGCTGTCTCCACAGATGAAGTGGTTTGGTTAGTCATTTTTACCTGCAGTAAGCATTTAATTTTGGAGATTTGGGTTGGCGTTATGTAATAACACAGATTGCTGATATGTTATTTTAAGGTTGATGTTTTTTGTATGCTTTAAGCCAACTGTCTCGCCAGTTTGGTTTGATGACGATCAACTTAAGTAGTGAGAGACAATTTTTAGAAGAAGAATATACCAAAGAAAAGGTTAGGGAACTCAAAAGTTAGTTGTAAAAGGAAGAGAGAATAGTTTTTTTTGAATATGCTAAATATGAAGTGTTTAATTTACTTGCCTTGAGAAGTGGAATTAACAAAACACCTATAATTGTAGCCAAATTCAGTTGTGCAGTGGCACTTTTTACAGATTCCAAAGCTACATTCAGAAGAGGTTGACCTTTTGTCAGTTATCGAATTGATTAGGAACTTATCCTTGAACATAAGAAAATCAGAATGTATAATTTATTGTTTTGTTGGGATTGCCTTCTAGTGGTTGATATATAACATATTCTGTAAGGAGTCCCCTTTCAGAGATAAATTTCTGGCCACTCATAATGCAGTTTGATGAAGGAAGGGTGTTTTTGAAAATCTACCTGCAGTTATATCAAGAGAGGTCTAATTTGGAATCAGTATCTAATTTTAAAACAATTGATCCGACTGTAGTAATCCAAAGACGAATGTTATTAGGTAGGGTGGCATTCCCAAAATCATAAAAAATTCCAGGTAGAGTGTTCTTCCTTCCTGAAATTTATACCCACCCTGTGGGCTACACTCTAGGAGCAGTAGGCTTTGCTCCCTTGTACGTTCTTTCAAAATCATAAAAAAGGAATTAGGGATCTCCAGGCCTCCTCTCTTTTTTGAATCGGATAATTTTAGTTTTATTCTAAGACAGCAATACATTTCTTGAGTAGGTAGAGGTGTACTATGTCACAAGCATTTACAGTGTTTGCTTTAGCAGTTATAACATAAATGCTTACCTGATTTCTTACATCCCCTGGGTTAAGTGTACAGCTTCTGTAGTTGATTTTAATTTTGCAGATATGTGATGTTTTTCGAGTTTCACTGTTGCAGTCATCACATTTGGGTTATCTGCTTGCAGTAGCCCTCAGTCGGTCTGATTAACAAAGTCTTGGGTCCTGTGTCGGTTGCTGTCTCTTCTTCCATGACGTCAGGTCGTCAGGGGTATAAAACATGCAGCCGACACCATTACATCAGTCTTTCTTGCCGCACGGTGCCCGAAGCAGAAGCAGTTTGCAAGTGCCGGTCGACCGACTCCTGAAATTTTCGTTTTAGAGTTTCAGAACCAAAGTCTTCAACTAAAAGCTAAGTACCCCATTGGGGAAAGTTTTTCTTGCTCTAAACCGATGTCAGTAAAAGTAAATAATTGCATTTCTTGTGGAAAGCAAATACCTCGTAAAGATTTTCATTTGTACTGTATTCCTTGCCTAGGCCTTGACCACGACGTACCTCGCTGTCGGTTTTGTGCCTTATTTAAACCAAGAACTATCCATTGTCCGTATATTTTTGCTTCTAAATATTTTGGTGCTCGGTTCAGTTATCCTGATATGTCTTCAGTAAGCCATCCGACTACCGACATTCCGAAAAAACGCAAAGATAAAGACAGAGACAGGCTGCCTAGGTCCAAAACTGCCAATGACGCTTCTCCTAAGCCAGTCGCCAGTTCGCCAGTACTCAGTGAGGAGCATTCGCAGCCCCTGATACCCGCTACTTCAGATTCGCAGGCCTCTACTGAGACCCATTCGGAGTCCGGTATGCTGTGAGATGCTTTAACTGTGGAACCTGCGGATGTCTCTACCTTGGATGGGTCTGTAACCGCTGTGCAGGCACCGGCTTCTGAGGGTGTATTCAGGTCTACTGACTTGCAAATTAAACCGATGCCATCTTCTTCTTCAAGGCCTAAAACTCGAACCATGCCTAGAAAACTGACACCCAGACTGCATGTTCAGGCCTCTATGCCTAAAAAACAAATGATAAGAATGGCTGAAGACCTTATTACTTTAATCAGGGGAAGCCAACCTTCCCCCTCTAAGAGACCTAGAACTGAGTTTGTTTATGATACTTCTGACCAGGATTCTGAAATTTTTGTTTCCTCTGATGACCAGGATTTACACTTATCTACCTATGAGGATTCTGATGCTGAGGACTCTATTCCCTCTGCCCCCCACCCCACCCCAGAGGATTTCTCTTTTGGTGAAACCTTGCATACTCTCAGGGAGCATTTTCATTGGGAAAGTCAGGATTTCTCTGATTCTAAAAAGAGGCTTAGGGATTTCTTACTCCTGCCCCAGCACAGGCCTTTAGCTGTCCCTCCTGTACTGGACATTGTTGATGATGCCTTTTCTGAATCTAGCTTGGCCCCTGACTCTTTACCTCCTGCTCCCAGAAAACCTGATAGCTATTACAGACTCTCACAAGTTCCTTTTCAAAAATCCTACTGCGGATCCTGAAACCATTTCACAGGGACCCAAAGGCATTAAAGCTACTACTGCCAAAAATCCTACCCCCTCTGATAGAGACTCCAGGGTGCTGGACAGATGGGGTAAGAAGGTATACACTTCTGCAACTTTGGTCATTAGGGCCTTAAACTGCCAGTTTCATATGTTAAAGTATCAGCAGCATATTATTGGATTGCTTAAACAGAAAATTATGTTGATTCCTGATTGTGCTGAAAATAAGGATTTACAGGATTTAATGCATTCTGCCAAACATGTTGGTAAACATACTTTGCAATGTGGTTTTGATTCACTAGAGGCATCTTGCAGGGCTGCTGTAACTGGGTCTGTGCTTAGAAGGCATGCTTGGCATAAGGAGCAATCCTTGCCAGATCATGTTAAAGCGAAATTACTGGATGCTCCCTTAAATCAGGACCGCCTGTTTGACAACGAGGCAGAACATGTTCTTAAAAAGATGGTGGAAAAAGCCAAATCTATGCAAACTGTTAAAGATTTTTTACAAGTACAACCTCCAAGATTTAGTAAGCATTGGCCTTCTAAGAACTGGTCCTTTCCTGCCCCTTCCAGACATTCTCAGTCCAAACCCAGATCCAGCAGAGCACCCAGGCTTCAGTCCCAGGGTACGCACAGGACTAAGCAGTGGGTGGCCTCAACTTCCAAACCTGGGAGTAATAAAACACCCCCCTATGGTAAACTGTCTCAATGACTTCTTTTTAAAACTTCCAAGCTCTTCTCAACTGTCTGTCCCTTTGGGAGGAAAGATTGCACTTCATGCAAAGAACTGGGGAATCATTACCCAGGACAAATGGGTTTTAAATATAGTGTCTCAAGGATACAGATTTCACTTCCACACGTTACCAACTCCAAAAGGTTGGCCAGATCTACCTCCAAATCAGTGGGCAGAGGCCTCTCTGTCTTAAGCATAGGGGCTATTCAGTTGGTACCAGAAGAGGAAAAGGGACAAGGTTTCTACTCGAGACTTTTCCTAGGACCCAGAAAAGACAATTCATGGCATCCTATCCTTGACCTGTGTACTCTAAACACCTTTTTGGTGATTCCAAAATTCAGGATGCTGACTTTTCACCATTTGCTTCCTGTGCTAGGCAAAGATGCCTGGTTGGCAACACTAGAGTTAAAGGAAGCATACCTGCACATCCCAGTCAGGGAATCTTGCAGAAGATACCTACACTTCAAAGCAGGCTACACGCACTATCAGTTCTCAGCACTGCCCTTTGGCTTATCTACTTGCGCCTAGGGTAGTCACAAAGTGCCTAACTCCAGTCATTGCATTTTGCAGGCAAAGAAATATTCAAATATACCCATACCTGGACGATTGTCTAATTCAGGCAGAAAGCCAGGACATGCTTTTGAAACATCTGACCTTTGTACAAAGGGTGCTAACTTGTCTGGGGTACATCATAAATGAAAAGAAATCACACCTGGTACCCTGTCAGCAAATTATATTCCTGGAAGCAATCTTGAATACAACTTTCCAGATGGCTTTCCTCACGCCAGGGAAACAAATTCATTTGACAACCTACTTCAAACAAGTGGCCACAAAAACCCTATCTGCAAGTCAAATACTACAAACCTTGGGGTTCATGGCCTCCTGCATTCTTCCAATTCCATATGCAAGACTGCATATGAGGAAACTACAATGGTATCTAAAAAGCATATGGTGTCAACATTCTCAGGATCTAGAAGCAATGATTCCTATCATACCTTGCCTATGCCTAGAGTTCCTTTGGTGGGCAGAGGCCTGCCACCAAAACAATGGATTACCATTCACACTACCTCCTGCCGCCCTTGCTTTCTTTCTCACTTTCTCATTTATTTATTTTTTAAATTTCAAATTACAAAGAAACACAGTCAGTGAATTAGAGTCCCAAAACAGGAGTAATGTGATCTGAGGTTGTCATTTTCATTCTTCCTCAAGAATTGGGTTCAGATCCAACCCTTGGATTCACCCTGGCAGCTTTTTCCAGCTCGTGGAACACTGAAACTCTCAAGCTTCTCACATCCTCAGATCTCTTTTGCCACCATCGTGTACGGACATTGTCACTGTAAACTCTTGGGTACTAGTGTTCGTGGGTGAATTTTTCTATTAATTTATCTACTTACTACTTTTAAAAAAATTAACTACACATCCTTCCTTGGTCCTTTATGCTGTAGCAGTTTTTTTTTTCCATACTTGTCCATACATTCTTGAATTGCCATCATTGGTAATACTTCCTTTCCCCCTTTCCTCACAAAAAAAAAAAAAAACTTTTTACTATTTGTTTATTCAGATTAGAGTATGGATGATAAACCTTCTGATTTAAAAAAAAATGTATTACCGAGGCCATACAATTCTACTTTCTGATGCACACTGTAAGTGTGTGTATTGTTTAGACCCAGTACATTTAGATTCGGTTTGTGATGTATGTAAAGCTTTCAACTCTAGGACTTTAAGATCATAAGCAGAAATTGATCTTAAGAGGGTTACTTCCTTCTAAGTTTTCTGAAGCAGCATTTGGGGCTCAAACCCCTAAAAACCTGAGAAAAAAGAGGCCAAAAAGTGTTCCCCAGATCCTACAAGCTTCTTGACTCTGGGCTCAGAACTGCCTTACAAGATTTTGAAACCTTCAGATCTGAAGTCAAAATTAGATAAGTCACGATGGATCAGAGCTCCTATGCACTTGGATCTGGTGTCCTCCCCTCTCCCTTCTCCTTTTCTGAACAGATCTCCCAAGCGTCACCATTCTAGACCTTCATCTATAACATCTTCCTCTCATTCCTCCAGAAGTCTGACCGAAGCCAATATGGACAGGATGATGAGGAAATTCCTCTCGAAGCAAATTCAGATGATGGTGGTTCTCCCGGCTTCTAACCCATCAGGTTCGGAGACCTTTGTGAGTACTACCCCGCTTATACCATCTCCTTCTCCAATCTGACCTTTGGTTTTGGCGTAGTTGGATCCAAAGATCCCAGAGCTATTTGCATTGGATCCGAAGGTCATAGTATCTTCTACTCGAGTGGAGTTTCTGAGTGGACTGGCTCTGAGCACGTCAGAGCTGGATGACTCTCTGAGCTGCAGAGTCAGCGACAGATCTGGGGGTGTTGAAGTAGATGCCAAGATTGTAGGAACCATCTCTGCCCTTCAGAACCTCAACGTTGGACAGCTTGACTCTGATTGCCTTCTGGACAAAAGGAGCCAATGGTCTGGAAGCATGTCTTCTTGGAGCCATCTGTTTCTTTGTCTAAGAGGCATTCTGCTTTCGAGGTAGTAGAGAGAGCTTTCTCTGCTCCTAGGGAACGGACATTTGCACCCTCCTTGACTCCTGCTTCCCAGACCCAGTTGTCTTTGCTTCTCGAGCCTCAACTTCCTGCACCACATGGTCAGCCAGCCCAGAAAAGTTACCAGGATACCCAGCAGGGTATATTGATATCTTCCGATACTTTCCCAGAACATCCCACTGCAGAAGTCCCTAGGAAGAGAACGTGCAAGAGGAGGCACTTAGACTCCCCTCAGAAGCCTGTTGTAGAGGATACTGACTTCAGTGAGGGGGAGGGTCCCCAAGATCACCACCTGATGACGTCTCCTTGGAGACATTCTAGAAATTCTCTAGCAAAGAGGTGACTGGACTACCAACAACCCTTCCCAAGAGGAGACTGTATTCATGGAGGCTTTTGGAGCTTGGCCCAACTACCTCCTGGATGACTACTCTCCTGGTGACCTCATTTATTTGATCTCTCAACGGGCATGGAAGGAGCCTGATTCCATTGAGCTGCTCCCCAAGATACCAGACAGGATTCTGGATCCACCTAAGAACAGGGAATTCTGGAGTAAAGGGGTACCAGTTGATGCTATGGTTGTAGCAGTTGCCACAAAAAAAAGGAACTTGCAGAACAAAGTTCCTGTGATCATCCTGCTAACAGGGACTTTAGGGCACTGGACAAATTTGGGAAGTGTATATGCTTCAGCAAATTTTGCACTTCGATCACTGAAATATTTGGCACACTTCACTAGATTCCAGAGGGAGTTGATTCAAGAACTTAACCAAATTCCTCTTTAGGACCATTCCTTCTGAGGCAGAGAGCTTGATTGGCTAACAACTGGCTGCCCTACAGTCTATATCAGACTCATCTGTGAGGCTTATAGTCCACACAGCTGAAGGTACCTCAGGCGAGACAGGTTCAAGCATTTCCATTAGGAAGGATGCCTGGATGCACTTGTGTGATTTTGCAGAGCCCTTCAAGTCTTCCTTCATCAGTGCTCCCTTTGATAGAAGTGCTTTATTTGACCCCAAAGTTAAAGAAACACTGTCCAGATGTGAGTAGGAAGGTAAAACTGTGTTTGCTTTGGGCGTACCTTTTTCAACTCCTCAAAGGACCTTTTCTAGTAACCAATGAGGTGGTCAAAAAATGTGGTTCAGAAAGTCCTAAGGTCCCTTCCAGTATCCATGTGGAAATAGTTACCCCAGGGACAGAGGGGGAACTCTAATGGAAGACACTGCCCATGAGGCAAAATCAAGGATCTAGAGATATCTTCTCTGAGAGATCCTACCAGTGCTCCTGAAAGAAGGCTCGATTGTCCACCTCTGGATGCAGTTGAGAGTCATTTATCCCTGCACCAGAAAGCCTGGCTAAAGATCACAAAAGATTCATGGGTACAGGGGATTATATTATTTCCACAGGTAGTATAATACATTTTTCCTTATCATCCCTATAATAGTAAACAAAATCCCTGATGCTCTACCCAATCAGAGGGAAGCATCAGCACTAGAAATAAACAATCTGGTAGAAGACAGTCATCCAAGAAGTCCCCCTGACCAGAGAGATTCCAGAACTTACTCAAGATTCTTTCTGGTGCCAAAGAAAACAAGGGACTGGAGACCAGTTCTGGATCTCAGCATTCTGAACAAATCAATTCAGTACACCAACTTCTTGATGGTCATGGTCCAGTCCATTCTGCCCTTTCTGCACAAGGATGATTGAATGTGCTTGATAAATCTTCATGGTGCATACTATCATATCAAAATGAACAGGTGCTCCAGGAGATGTTTACTCTTCCAGCATGGAGCCAGTCGTTACCACTTCAGAAATTTGCCCGTGGTCTCACCACAGCCCCAGATTGTTCAACAAATGTATGGCAGTAGCTCACTTGAGGCTAGGGATTCTGGTTGATGTCCTTCAAAGATGCATCTGCAGTCATATCATATGGGTTGTCCTGCCTCAGGCAGCCCTTCGGTCGGCCAGATTCCAAAGTCTGGGTCTGGCCTCGGCTGATGTCGCACTTTCCCCGACGTCAGAGCGTCTGGGGTATAAAAGCATCAGCCGACGCCATTTTCCTCAGTCTTTCTTGCCGCGTGGTGCCCGAAGCAGAAGCAGTTCGCAAGTGCTGGTCAGTCAGCTCCTGTGATTCAGCTACCGAAGACTTCGAAAAAGCTAAGTACCCCGTTGGGGACTCTTTCTTGCCTCAGCCAATGTCAGATAAAGTAAATAATTGTTTAACTTGTGGGAAACAAATACCTCATAATGATTTCCACTCTTACTGCCTCCTTTGTTTAGGCCCAGACCATGACGTCTCGGCCTGTTCAGCCTGTGCTTCCTTCAACCGACGAACTCTTAGACATCGGTCGGAGTTTGCAGAGGAATTCTTTGGGGCTAATTTCGCATATAAGATGCCGTCGGAGACTCCGACATCGCATTTGGTGAAAAAACGGAAGGACAAGGACCGACACTCGCGGCCCGCGGTTTCGGCTGAAACCATGGTTAGGCCTACCGCGAGTGTCTCGGTTTCGGCCGAAACCGAGCCCTCGGTACTTCCTTTAACCGAATCCACTCAACCGACCACCGCGGCCCTGGAGGCCCCGGCTGAGTCGGCTACTGAGCTACCTACTGAAACCAGTGCCCAGGAATTGTCCGACACCATTCCTTTGGACAAGTCTACTCCTGCACGTGGTGCAGCCAGACCCCCTGCATCCATGTCCATTAAGGCTTTTTCCAGGGCTAAAGCTGCTAAACTTGCTAAAGCTTTGCCTCCCAAGATTACCTCTCAGAAACCTTCTTCTAGTTCTCAGATCCTCAGCCTTGCAGAGGATCTTATCTCTTTAATTAGAGGTTCTCAGCCTCACCCGTACAGGGGCTCTCACCCACCACCAGACAAAAGGCCCAGGACTGAGCCCTCTGACCAACACTCTTCAGATGAGTCTACGGATGGATCTGTGTTGTTAGATCACCAGGAGGAGGCTTATTTGGCCTACGAGGATTCTAATGCTGAAGAATCTATCCCTTCGGCCTCCCCTCCTGAAGAGTTTTCCTTTGGTGAGACACTACACTCTATGAGAGAACATTTTCAATGGCAGGGTCAGGAATTTTCTGATTCTAGAAAGAGATTAAGGACCTTTTTACATTTACCTCAGCATAGGCCCTTAGCTATACCTCCTGTTTTGAATGTTATTGATGATGTGTACACTGATGTTAGTACAGCCCCTGATTCTCTCCCTCCGGCTCCTGCCAAACCTGATGGATACTACAGGGTCCCGGATTCTCATCTACATCTGTACAAGGCCCATTCTGCAGACCCAGATACTATTTCTCAGGGCCCAAAAGGGGTTGCAGCTGCCACTGCCAAAAATCCTCTACCTTCTGAAAGGGAGTCTAGAGCTTTAGAGAGATGGGGAAAGAAGGTATATACTTCTGCAACTCTTTCCATGAGGGCATTAAATTGTCAATTTCACATGATACAGTACCAAGAGTATTTGTTAGATGAATTGCATAAGAAGCTTTCCTCTTCTGAACCCCTTGACCGTAAATCCCTTCAGGATCTGGTACATAACTCACAGCAGGTTAGTAATCATTTTTTGCAGTGTGGTTATGATGCACTGGAAGCTTCATGTAGGTCAGCTATGACTGGGGCAGTTATTCGTAGGCATGCCTGGTTGAAGGAACAATCTTTACCAGACCATGTTAAAGCTAAACTCCTGGATGCTCCAATGGAAAAACAAAAATTATTTGGTTCCTCGGTTCAGGAGGTCTTAAAGAAGTTTGAAGAAAAGGCAAAATCTGTGCAAACAGTTAAGGACTTTCTGCAAGTACAACCACCGAGATTCAGCAGAAACTGGCCTACTAAGAATTGGTCCTTTCCAGACTCGGACAGATCCCAGAGGGGTAGGAACAGGCATCCCAGAGGTAGAGGGCAAGCTAGAGGCTCCTACAGAGGCCGTCAGTGGCAGCCTGCCAACCAGAGAGGTAGTGCAGGAACAGCAACAACAACTACTACACCTGGACAGACTCAATGACTTTCCTTTGATTCCGCCGACCAGGGCTCAATTGGAAGCACCATTGGGCGGAAAGCTTTCTTTATTCTCAAAAAACTGGCATTACATTACAAGGGACACATGGACACTGCAAATAATAGACAAAGGATACAGGTTCCACTTCCACACTTTGCCAAGAAGAAACGGAATGCCAAACCTGCCACCAAATCAGAGGGCAGAGGCTTTAAAGCAGATCAACAACTTAATACAAATGAAAGCCATATAAAAGGTACCTCTTTCAGAACAAGGCCAAGGATTTTACTCCAGATTATTCCTTGTTCCAAGAAAAGAAAATCAATGGAGGCCTATTCTCGACCTGTCTGCACTGAATACTTACCTCATTGTGCCAAAATTCAAGATGCTGACCCTACAGCAACTTCTTCCCATGCTGGGCAAGGAGTCTTGGCTGGTGACTCTAGATCTCAAGGAGGCATACCTGCATGTCCCTATTCGGTAAAGTTGCAGAAGACACCTCAGATTTCTTGCAGAATCAGAGCATTATCAATTCTCAGCATTGCCCTTTGGCTTATCTACTGCTCCCAGGGTATTCACGAAATGCCTGGCATCAGTAATTGCACACTGCAGACTTCAGGGCATTCAAATCTACCCATATCTGGACGACTGCCTTATACAAGCGGACAACAAGAAAAATTTGATAAAGGACTTGGACTATGCCATCCACCTATTGCAGGCCTTGGGATACACAGTCAACATCCAAAAAATCAAGACTTGTTCCATCCCAAAGGATAACCTTTTTGGGTGCAGATCTCGACACAACCACCCAAATGGCCTTTCTCACAGAAGAAAAACAAAAACAACTTCTGGATTACTTCATGAATCTGACAAGACAAACTCAGCTAACTGCAAGGAAAATCCTGCAGGCCCTGGGTTACATGGCATCCTGTATAATTCTGATTCCACAAGCCAGGCTGCATATGAGAAAATTACAATGGTACCTAAGGAGTGTATGGTCTCAGCACAGTCACAGTTTGGAAACTTTGATACCAGTCATTCCTTGCCTTCAAAAGGAATTCCTGTGGTGGGCTCAATCCTGCCAGTCCAACAGAGGGTTGCCTTTCAACAAACCAAAAACACAGCAAACCATCACCACGGACGCTTCAGACCGAGGATGGGGAGCACACATGGAGGGCAAATGTATCCAGGGCCTATGGTCTCAAGGACAGCTGCGCATGCACATAAACCAAAAGGAAATGCTGGCAGTGATACACGCAATCGAGGCCTTCAAACCTTTCTTCCATCAAGGCCACCTGTTAATAAGGATAGACAACACCACAGTCATGTGATACATAAACAAGCAAGGAGGCACGCATTCCTACCCTCTATGCAGGCTGGCCATGAATCTATGGGAACTATGCTTGAAACTCAATATCCAACTGCAGTCACAGTTCGTGCCAGGGAAAGAAAATGCACTGGCAGACAGCTTAAGCAGAATTACCATGGATGCACACGAATGGATGCTGCACCCAGACTTCTTTCTACTCATAACACAAGCATGGGGAAAGCCGGAGATAGATCTGTTCGCCTCGCCCCACAATCACCAACTGAAGACATTCTGCTCAAGGACATACCACCCACAAGCTTGGAGGGTGGACTCTCTCTCTTTCATCTGGAAAGCTCTAAAAGTCTATGCCTTCCCACCTCTCCCATTAATGTCCAAGGTTTTACTGAAGATCAGGACAGAACAGCCAAGAGTGATTCTGATAGCTCCAGACTGGCCAAGGCAGCACTGGTACCCACTATTGAGAAGCATGTCACAGACGAAACCGTGGCCTCTACCCCTATGGCCACTTCTTCTGACGCAGAACAATTTCAAGATCATGCATCCCAACTTGAAAACATTGCAGCTAACTGCCTGGAAAATCCCATAAACCCCCCTCAGAATAACTTATCACAGAGAGTAAAGGACATTATTATGGAAGCTCGCCGGCCTTCCACAAGGAAGACATACTCAGCAAAATGGAAAAGATTTCTCATTTGGAACACAACAAAAGGCTTAGATGTGACAGTGGCAAGCATGGCACATATTCTGGAATACTTAGCAGAATTGTACCACAATGGCCTGTCCTATTCTTCCATTAAGATTCATGCCTCAGCAATTTCAGCAGAATACAATGTTGATCCACCTATCTTCTCGCATCCTCTCCTCAGGCAATTTCTGAGAGGAATCAAAAACATCAATCCTCCAAGGAAACCTCCTTTACCTACTTGAGATCTCAACTTTGTGCTGGAGAAACTAACACTTCCTCCCTTTGAACCAGCAGCATCGGCGGATCTACAGTTTCTGTCTTGGAAAACTGCATTCCTTCTGGCCATAACTTCAGCAAGAAGAGTATCTGAGTTACAAGCTTTAATGGCAGTACAGCCATTTCTTATCTTCCATCAGGACAGAGTTTCATTGAGAACCAATCCTACTTTTATGCCAAAGGTGATATCTAGGGTATCCTTGAACCAAGCTATTCACTTGCCCACATTCTTCCCAAATCCACAAAATAAAGGGGAAAAACTTCTACACACCCTGGATATACACAGACAACTATGCTACTACTTGGACAGAACTAAAAGTTACAGAAAGACTGACCAACTCCTTGTAGCATATGCTGCCGGGGTGCAAGGAAAAGCAATTTCCAAACAGACAATTTCAAAGTGGATAGGAAATTGCATTCGATTTTGTTACTCCTTTCATGGAAAGACGGTTCCTGCAAACATTAGGCCTCATTCCACGAGGGCCACAGCCACCACTACAGCCTTCCTAAGAGGGGTGGCTACCAAGGACATTTTAGAAGCTGCTACATGGAGCTCCGTGCATACATTTGCCAAGCATTACAATTTACCTTTATACTCCAGATCCAGAGCAGGTTTTGCTACAGCAGTCCTGCAGGGTATCTTAACTACACCATCCTTTTCTTAGTACCTCCTCCCCCAGATTGGCTATGGTATTCTACCCATAAGTTATGACTGCAGATGCATCCTTGAAGGACATAGTACAGATTTGTACCTACCATAAATGTAGATGTCCGATAGGTATGCATCTGCAGTCAGGTTTACCCTCCCTCCTTCCCCTCTGGTATTCCTAGGGTGCTTACCCCTCCATTAGCTAGCTGGGGGATCTATTATGGTGTATTTGTTTGTATATATATATATATATATATATGTATATATTTTGGAAAATGTTTGGAATTTATTGCATTCCTCCAAATTTGGCCTTCCCAGAGGGCACCTGGCATCTGGGGCAAGAAACACTGAGGAAAATGTCGTCGGCTGATGCTTTTATACCCCAGACGCTCTGACGTCGGGGAAAGTGCGACATCAGCCGAGGCCAGACCCAGACTTTGGAATCCGGCCGACAGAAGGGCTGCCTGAGGCAGGACAACCCATATGTTATGACTGCAGATGCATACCTATCGGACATCTACATTTATGGTAGGTACAAAACTGTACTTTTCCATATTTGGATGACTGGCTCATAACCGATCAGACCTGTCATTATCTGATCAAAGCACGAGATTATGCAGTCCAGTTATGCTCTTACCTAAGAATTGCCATTAATTTCAAGAAATCTCAACTCAAACTAACTCAGACATTGGAGTTCATCAGAGTCCTGTTCAATACGGTACCCATGACAGCCTTCTCTCCCTCTACCAAAAAACATTTGATTCCAGGTCAAAAAGATCATTCAAAATTCTTGTCTTTCAGCTCGACTGATCCTTCAAGCATTGGGGCCAGTGTCTGCTGTAATAGTTCTGGTTCCATTTGCAAGGTATCACATGAGAATTCTTCAGTGCACCCTAGTGACTCAGTGGTCCATTCTTCACCTACCTTTATCCATCCAAATCAGGATAACTCAGACCTGCAAGATTTGCCTCCTTTGGTGGATGTACTCCAATCAAATAATGTAAGGTTGCCTCTTTATTCTTCCTCAGCCCAAGGCCCATAGTTATCCTGGACGCTTCCCAGATAGGGTGGGGGAGTATTTCTTGGGAAGAACAGTCCAAGATGCATGGTCCCCTAAAGAAACCAACATGCATATCAATTTCCTGGAGATGAGAGCTGTTCTCCTAGCACTGCAGAGTTTTCAAGACTTTCTTCCCTCTGGATCTATTGCACTTCAGATGGACAACATGTCAGTGGTCAGGTACATCAGCAAACAAGAAGGAACAAAATCTTATCCCCTGTGTTGAGACGCTATGAGAGTGTAGCAGTGGGTGATCTCATCCATTTGGTTTCTGATAGCAACGCAGGTTTCGGAGAAATCCGTCATGATAGCATACAAGTTAAGCATGTCCATTATAATGCCTCACACAAGTGGTCACTCAATATGAAATTTACAGAGAAGATTTTCCATTGATAGTGCCAGCCTTGCTGCAGTCTCTTTGCATCTCCCCTTAACAAATGCAGCAGGTTCTTTGCCCTGATCCTCCCTCCGGAGGAGTAACCAAGGGATGCTGTTCTCCATGATTGGTCCCCCCAGTACCTCTTATACTCACATTTTTTTCAGAAAGCATCTCGATTGAAGGGCACAATTATCCTCACTGCCTCTTACTGGCTTTGTCAGAGTTGGTGGCTGGTGGGAGGTTGGTATAATGGTTAAGGGGTTTAATTGGCAGACACAAGGTGCAAGGTTTGATTCTTACATGGAGTAATTAGCTAGACTTAAAATGGCCCACTAATCTATGATTCTATGGTTTCCTTGTCTTTGGCCTCATCTACTTCGCCCATCGTGGATTCTGGATCGAATTCCAGATCTTCTGTCTCACCCAACAAACATGATACATCCAGATATTCTAAGCCTAAAGTTGACCGCATGGTTTCTCCACTTCGGCTGATAGCTAGACAGCCCAGGCTGTCCTTCCCATCCACCACCTTATTTTATTTTCCCACAAAGCTTCTCCTAGAAAACTTTACAGAACTAAATGGGAAAGATTTGATCTGAAATTGTCATTTTCATGCTTCCTCAATTGCTTGGTTTGGGTCTGACCCTTGGATATGACTTCACCACTTTTTACAGCTCGTGGAACACACACAGCTCTCGAGCTCCTATCATACCTTAGATCTTGTTTTTTGCATTTAGACATTGGTTGCTATTAGCTCTTGAGTATTTACTGTGTTTAGTGAGTTATTTAAAAATGTATCTTTTGTAATTTTCTGCCTGATAGAATCTTCTCATCTCTGTAGCTTATCCTGTCTTGCCCTTGTTATTCTTTTTTAGTGTGTATTCCCTTAATTACCATTGTTGGTAACTGTTTCTTTTACCGTCTTAGGTATTTCTCTATTAATTACGAAAGCTGGTATTTTCTCTTAATTAAAAAAAAAAAAAAAAAAAAAAATCTCTTTCCTTATTTTTTTCGATGTTCTTCGTGTTTCACTGTTGCAGTCATTACATTAGGATAATCCTGCTGGCAGGTTGTCCTCAGTCGGCCTGAATTCCAAAGTCTTGGGTCCTGCATCGGCTGCTGTCGCCCCTTCCCTGACGTCAGGTCATTAGGGGTAAAAAAGAAGCAGCCAACGCCATTTTCTAAAGTCTTTCTTGCCGTGCGGTGCCTGAAGCAGAAGCAGCTCGCAAGTGCCGGTCAGCCGTCTCCTGAGATTTTCGTGTTCGAGTTTCAAATCCAAAGTCTTCATTAAAAGCTAAGTACCCCGTTGGGGAAACTTTTTTCTTGCTCCAGACCGATGTCAGAAAAAGTTAATAATTGTATTTCTTGTAGGAAGCAAATACCTCATAAGGACTTTCATTCTTACTGTATTCCTTGCCTAGGCCCTGACCACGACGTTTCTAGTTGTCGGTTTTGTGCTAGATTTAACCAACGCACTATTAAGCGTCGGTATGATTTTGCACTAAGCTATTTTGGGCACAGATTTAATTATATAATGTCGTCGGATAGCCGTCCGACTACCAGAGTTCACAAAAAGCGCAAATAAAAAGACAGGCAACCGAGGTCCAAAACCGACGACGAAGCTTTTCCTAAGCCAGTCGCCGGTTCACCAGTGCTCAGTGAGGCGCTTTCACAGCCCCTGACACCCGCTACTTTAGAGTCACAGGCCACTACCAACTCCCATGTGGAGTCGGTCAGGCCGCTGGAAACTCAAGGTATTGGAGCCTCGGAGACTATTCCTTCAGATGGGTCCGGAGCCGCTGAGCAGGCATCGGCTTCTGAGGGTGTTTTCAGACCTAAACAATTATACATTAAACCGACTACAGTTTCAAAGGCAAAGACTAAAGCACCTTTAAAGACAAAGAAACAAGTTCACCAGCCACATGGACAGGCCTCCATGCCCAAAAAACAGATGCTCAAAATGGCCGAAGATTTAATTACCTTGATCCAGGGGTTCCTATCCCCCTTCTGATAAGAGGCCTAGGCAAGAGACAGACTATGAATCTTCAGATCAGGTTTCCATTTCCTCAGATTCCTCTTCTGATCGGGAATATTCTATTCCCGCTTATGAGGATTCTGATGCTGAAGAGTCTATTCCTTCAGCTTCTCCTCCTGAGGACTATTCATTTGGGGAAACCTTGCATACCATGAGGGAGCATTTCCACTGGGAGAGCCAAGATTTTTCAGAATCTAAGAAGAGGCTCAGGGACTTCCTCCTACTACCTCAACACAGGCCTCTAGCTATTCCACCTGTGTTAGGCATTGTAGATGATGTGTTTTCAGAGTCTAGTCTGACCCCTGACTCCTTACCTCCAGCTCCTGTTAAGCCTGACAGATACTACAGGGTTCCTAACTTTCATAAATTCCTTTTCAAAAACCCTGCTGCAGACCCAGAAACTATTTCTCAGGGTCCCAAAGGGGTTAAGGCTTTCACTGCAAAGAACCCTACCCCCTCTGACAGAGATTCTAGGGCACTGGATAGATGGGGAAAAAGATTTACACATCTGCTACCTTGGCTATAAGGGCCTTAAACTGCCAGTTTCATATGCTGAAATATCAGCAATATGTCATGACACTGCTTAAACAGAAAATGTTGGTAAATTCTGAATGTGCAGAAAACAAAGAAATGCAGGATTTATTGCATGCAGCTGAACAAGTTGGAAAGCATACTTTGCAATGTGGTTTTGATTCTCTGGAGGCCTCCTGCAGGGCCGCTGTTACGGGTTCTGTAATTAGGAAGCATGCTTGGTTAAAGGAACAAAGTCTGCCTGATCATGTCAAAGCTAAATTATTAGATGCACCATTACAGCATGATACCTTGTTTGGTGTTAAGGCAGAAGAGGTGTTAAAGAAAATGGAGGACAAAGCTAAATCTATGCAAACGGTCAAAGATTTTTTACAAGTACAGCCACCTAGGTATAGTAGACACTGGCCAGCAAAGAGTTGGTCCTTTCCAGTGTCAGACAGACCTCAAAGCGGCAGATCCAGACGCCCTAGAGGCAGATCCCAGCCGCAAGGTTCGTACAGGTCTAAGCAATTGGGTGCTTCTACCTCCAAAAGTGGAGAAGACAAATCACAACCATACAGGAAACAGTCCCAATGACTTCCCCCTGCCTGCACCAAGCACTTAGTTACTGGCAGCACCCTTAGGGGGCAAAATAGCACTTTTTTTCACAAAATTGGTACATTATAACCCAGGACAAATGGATTCTAGACATAGTGTCACAAGGCTACAAATTTCACTTCCATACCCCGCCAAGGGCAAACGGTTGGCCAGACCTGCCAAAAAATCAATGGGCAGAGGCTCAAAAACAAATTTCATCCCTCATGGACATGGGGGCTATTCAACAAGTGCCACAGCAAGTGCAGGGACAAGGATTTTACTCAAGACTGTTCTTGGTACCCAGAAAGAACAAAGCATAGAGACCAATACTGGACTTATCTATTCTAAACACATTCCTGGATATACCAAAATTCAAGTTGCTGACCTTGCAGCAGCTTCTGCCCATGCTGGGCAGAAAGGCTTGGCTCATCACTTTAGACCTAAAAGAGGCATACCTGCATGTCCCAATCAGACAGTCATGCAGAAGATATCTCAGATTCAAGGCTGGTTTAAAGCATTATCAATTCTCTGTACTGCCCTTTGGCTTGTCTACTGCGCCCAGGGTCTTCACAAAGTTCCTGGCACCAGTAATTGCTTTCTGCAGACAAAGAGGAATACAAATATATCCTTACTTGGACGACTGCCTCATTCAAGCAGAAAACAAGAACATTCTACTACAGCATCTGGCATTTGTGAAAAGACTTTTGAGATGCCTAGGGTACACAGTCAACGAAAAGAAATTAAAACTAGCACCCTCTCAAGAGATAATATTCCTGGGTGCAAGCTTAAATACAACTGCCCAGGTGGCTTATCTCACGCCAGACAAGCAAAGGCAACTGACTACCTATTTCAAGGAAATGGCAACAAAGGCCCAGTTATCTGCAAGGAAAATTCTGCAGGCTTTGGGTTTCATGGCATCCTGCATCTTACTAATTCCATATGCAAGACTGCATATGAGGAAACTTCAATGGTACCTAAAAAGTGTCTGGACACAACATTGCAATAGCCTGGAAACAATGATTACTCTCATTCCCTGCCTGCAACAGGAGTTTCGATGGTGGGCAAAGGCTTGTCACCAAAACAAGGGACAGCCATTCTCACTACCCCCAGCCAGGCAGAACCTAACAATGGATGCATCACATTATGCCTGGGGGGCCCACATGGCAGGAAAAGGCATTCACGACACCTGGTCCACAAATCAAATGCATCTACATATCAATCAAAAAGAGATGCTTGCTGTTCAAAATGCCCTGACAGCCTTCAAGGACCTAATTCATCCGGGACAACTACTGATAAAGACAGACAATACCACAGTCATGTGGTACATAAACAAGCAGGGGGCACGCATTCTTAACCCCTTTGCTGACTAGCCATGGCTTTATGGGACACAGCATTGACTTACCAAGTTCATCTGCAGGCACAATTCCTGCCAGGAAAGGACAATACTCTGGCAGACGACCTAAACAGAAACCTCATGGATCCCCACGAGTGGCACCTGGATCCACAAATCTTCGACATGATAACAAAGAAATGGGGACACCCGGACATAGATCTATTTGCCTCCCCTCACAACTATCAACTAAAAAGATTCTGCACAAGGACTTATCACAGAAGCATGGAAAGTGGACGCCTTATCTTTCAATTGGAAAAACCTATCAGTATATGCCTTTCCTTCACTGCCTCTCCTCCCCAAGGTACTCCTAAAGGTAAGACAGGAGAAACCAAAAATGATTCTGATTGCCCCAGACTGGCCCTGCCAGTACTGGTATCTGATCTTAAGGAATTTGTCTCAATGCCCAGCCTGGACCTTACATCAAATACCTCATCTACTGTCCCAACAAAACAATCAGATTCTGCACAGTGAACTAAGGACTCTAAACCTGGCAGCATGGCGGATAATGTAGCCATACAATGCACTCCTCTCAGTAAAGCTGTGATGGATGTCATTTTGGAAGCCAGAAGGCCTAGTACTAGAAAATCCTATGCTGCAAAATGGAAGAGATTTTGTGCTTGGAACCAAGCTCAGGGAACTGATGCAGCTGTACCAAATATTTTTGCAATACTTAACTGAGATGCTGGACAAAGGCCTATCTTTCTCATCAATTAAAATTCATGCCTCTGCCATTTCGGCTCATTACAATACAGAGCCACCACTCTTTTCTCATCCTTTATTAAGGCAGTATCTCAGAGGTGCCAGAAATTTAAGACCTCCAAGGAGATCACCAATACCTGCATGGGACCTCAATTATGTCTTGGAAAAGCTCACCCTACCTCCTTTTGAGCCAGCTGCTACTGCAGACATAAAGTTTTTATCTTGGAAAACAGCTCTGCTCCTAGCAATAACTTCTGCAAGACGAGTGTCAGAGCTACAGGCTCTTATGGCTGTGGAACCTTTTATCATTTTTTTATCCAGACAGGGTCTCTCTGAGGACAAACCCTACATTTATGCCTAAGGTGGTATCCAGTGTAGCCCTTAACCAAACTATTCATTTACCAACTTTTTATCCAAATCCACAGAACAAAGGGGAGAAAATTCTGCATTCTTTGGACGTACATAGACAACTTAGATTCTATTTGGACAAAACTAAAGCTTTCAGAAAGACAGAACAATTACTAGTGGCATATGCTGCAGGATCACAAGGAAAGTCTATCTCCAAGTAGACTATTTCAAAGTGGATAGGTCACTGCATTCGATGTTCATCGTGTTACACTGCTGCAGTCATTACACTTGGGTTATCCTGCCGTCAGGCGGTCCCGCAGTCGGCCAGAGTTCCAAAGTCTTGGTCCGGTGTCGGTTGCTGTCGCCTCCTCCCTGACGTCAGTGCGACAGGGGTATACAAGATGCAGCCAACGCCATTTTCTTCAGTTTTTCTTGCCGCGCGGTGCCCGAAGCAAAAGCAGTTCGCAAGTGCCGGTCGGCCGTCTCCTGAGATTTTCATTCCGAATCCAGAACCAAAGTCTTCTGCAAAGCTAAGTACCCCGTTGGGGAAACTTTTTCTTGCCTCAGACTGATGTCAGTAAAAGTTAATAACTGTATTTCTTGTGGGAAGCAAATACCTCATAAGGATTTCCATTTCTATTGTATCCCATGCTGATCACGACGTTACTGGTTGTCTGTTTTGTGCTAGGTTTAACAAGCGTACTATTAAACGTCGGTTTGATTTTGCCCGACATTGTTTTGGTAGAAAATTCAATTATACCATGCCTTCGGAACTTCCGACGACCGGAATACACAAAAAGCGCAAAGACAAGGATAGGCATCCGAGGCTCAAAACTGACGACGAAGCCTCTTCTAGGCCAGTCACCGGTTCTCCGGTTTTCAGCGAGGCGCCTTCGCAGCCCCTGATGACCGCTTCTGTAGAACACAAGCCGCCTCTGACTCCCACGTGGAGATGGCTGGGCCTTCGGACGCACAATCCCTTCAGCCTATCGAGATTAACCTTTCAGAGGGATCCGGAGTAGCTGAGCAACCCACAGCTACAGAGGGTGTCTTTAGACCTACTCAGTTAAGCATTAAACCCTCAGCTAAGTCTAAGCCTCCTTTAAAGTCAAAGAAACAAATTCAGCATTCTCCAGGACAGGCCTCCATGCCTAAGAACCAAATGCTCAAAATGGCCGAAGACCTAATTACTCTGATCAGGGGGTCCCATCCCCCTCCTGATAAAAGGCCTAGACAGGATGGCAGACTATGACTCATCTGACCAGGTGTCCATCTCTTCTGATTCATCCTCAGACTTAGGATTCTCTTTACCCCCTTATGAGGATTCTGATGCTGAGGAATCAATTCCATCAGCCTCACTGCCTGAGGATTACTCATTTGGGGAAACCCTACATGCTATGAGGGAGCATTTCCACTGGGAAGGCCAGGATTACTCAGAATCCAAGAAAAGGCTCAGAGACTTCCTTTTATTACCTCAACACAGACCCCTTGCTATTCCGCCAGTGTTAGATATTGTCGATGATGTGTATACTGAATCCGGCTTAAATCCTGATTCCTTACCTCCAGCCCCTGTTAAACCTGACAGATACTACAGAGTCCCTGACTCTCATAATTTTCTGTATAAAAGCCCTGTCGCTGACCCTGAAACTATTTCTCAGGGACGCAATGGAGTTAAGGCCTCATCAGCCAAGAATCCAGTTCCCTCTGACAGAGATTCCAGAGCATTAGACAGATGTGGAAAGAAAATACATACATCTGCAACTTTAGCAATGAGAGCCTTAAATTGCCAGTTTCACATGCTAAAATATCAGCAAATTTTACTGTCTCAGTTAAAACAAAAAAAAAATGCTTCCAGAATCAGATCCTCCTAATTTTAAAGAAATGCAGGATTTACTGCATGCAGCTGAACAAGTGGGAAAGCATACTTTGCAATGTGGTTTTGATTCTCTAGAGGCCTCCTGCAGAGCAGCAGTTACAGGCTCTGTTATTAGAAGACATGCTTGGTTAAAAGAACATACGTTACCAGATCATGTTAAAGCAAAATTATTGGATGCACCTTTGCAGCAGGATGTGTTATTTGGAGTTAAGGCAGAAGAGGTGTTAAAGAAAATGGAGGACAGGGCAAAATCTATGCAAACGGTGAAGGATTTCTTACAGGTTCAGCCTCCTAGATTTAGCAGAAACTGGCCAACTAAGAATTGGTCCTTTCCAATTACAGACAGACCTCAAAGGGGAAGATACAGACATCCAAGAGGGAGAGGTCAAACACAAGGTCCTTACAGGCCTCAACAATGGGTTGCATCAGGCCAGAAAGAAGGGGAAGACAGGCCACAACCATATAAAAAGCAGCTCCAATGACTTCCCACTAGAGCTGCCAAACAAATCTGTCTTGGCAGCCCCCTTGGGAGGAAAACTGGCACTCTTCTACCACAATTGGCAAATGATCACCAAAGACAAATGGGTTCTCAGCATTGTATCTCAAGGTTACAGGTTCCACTTTCACACTCTGCCAATGTTAAAAGGAATGCCAAATTTGCCACCAAATCAATGGGCAGAGGCTCAAAAACAAATTACAGCACTCATGGATATGAGAGCTATTCAAAAGGTACCATCACAGGAGCAAGGACAATGATTTTACTCAAGACTCTTTCTGGTACCCAGAAAGGACAAAGCCTGGAGGCCCATTCTGGATCTTTCATCTCTAAACACTTACCTGGATGTTCCGAAATTCAAAATGTTAACATTACAGCAGCTTCTTCCCATGTTGGGCAAGAAAGCTTGGCTTGTGACTTTGGACCTCAAAGAGGCATACCTGCATGTCCCTATCAGACAAAACTGCAGAAGATACCTCAGATTCATAGCTGGTTAAATGCACTACCAATTCTCTGCACTGCCCTTTGGCTTATCTACTGCGCCCAGGGTCTTCACAAAGTGCCTGGCACCAGTAATTGCATTTTGCAGACAGAAAGGAATTCAAATTTATCCGAACCTGGACGACTGCCTGATTCAAGCAGAGAGCAATGACACACTTCTAAAGCATCTGGCGCTTGTAAAAAAGTTATTAAGTTGCCTGGGGTACACAGTAAACGAAAAGAAATCAAAACTAGTGCCCTCACAAGAGATTATATTTCTGGGTGCCAACTTGAACACAACGGCCCAGATGGCTTATCTCATGCCAGACAAACAAGGACAACTGACTCAGTACTTTCAATTGATGGCAACAAAGACCCAGCTCCCTGCAAGAAAAATTCAGCAGGCCTTGCGTTACATGGCATCCTGCATACTACTAATTCCATATGCCAGACTGCATATGAGGAAACTACAATGGTACCTAAAGAATGTATGGTCTCAACACTGTCAAAGTTTGGAAACAGTTATACCACTGATCCCTTGCCTTCAACAGGAGTTTCAGTGGTGGGCTCAAGCTTGTCACCTCAACAAGGGACAGCCTTTTACGCAACCCACAGCCAGGCAAACACTGACAACAGATGCATCGGATTACGCCTGGGGAGCACACATGGCAAGCAAATGTACTCAGGGCACGTGGACCGCAGAACAAAAGCATCTTCACATCAATCAAAAAGAGATGCTAGCTGTACAAAATGTGATTATAGCTTTCAAGGACCTGCTGCATCCAGGACAACTACTCCTAAAGACAGACAACACCACAGTTATGTGGTACATAAACAAGCAAGGGGGCACTCACTCCTATCCCCTATGCAGACAAACTATGACCTTATGGAACACAGCTGTAAACCTTCAAGTTAATCTGCACGTGCAATTCCTGCCAGGAGAGAAAAACACACTGGCTGACAACTTAAGCAGAAACATCATGGATCCCCACGAATGGGAGTTGAATCCATTAATATTCAGAATGATAATACAGAAATGGTGGAGCCCGGACATAGATCTTTTTGCATTCCCAATAAACTGCCAGATACAAAAATTCTGCACAAGGAGTTACCATCCACAAGCATGGAAAGTGGATGCCCTCTCATTCAGCTGGAAGAACCTACAAGTATACGCTTTCCCACCACTACCTCTCCTGGCAAAGGTACTCATTAAAGCCAGGCAGGAAGAGCCAAAGATGATCCTGATTGCACCAGACTGGCCACGCCAGCACTGGTACCCAATCTTAAGGAGCTTAGCACAAGAACCACCCTGGATTTTGCCTCATATCCCACATCTGCTGACTCAGCACAACGAACAAATACTACACAGCCAGCTAAAGACCTTAAACCTAGCTGCATGGAAGATTCCTTAGTCAAGCAAGCAATGCCTCTCTGCAAAACTGTTATGGATGGCATTCTGGAGGCCAGAAGGCCTAGTACCAGGAAAGCCTATTCGGATAAATGGAAGAGATTCTGTGCCTGGAACCAAGTTCACAGCCTTGACCCTCTTGTACCAAACATTCCTCAGATACTACAATACTTAACTGAGATGCTGGACAAAGGGCTCTCATGCTCATCCATCAAGATATACGCCTCTGCTATCTCTGCTCATTACAACATGGATCCACCAATTTTCTCTAATCCTCTGTTAAAACAGTTCCTCAGAGGGGCTAAAAATATAAGACCGCCCCGTAGATCCCCTACTCCAACTTGGGACCTCAACTTTGTTTTGGAGAAGCTAACTTTACCTCCTTTTGAGCCAGCCAACACAGCAGAATTAAAATATTTCTCTTGGAAAACTGCTCTGGTCCTGGCAATAACATCACCACGAAGAGTTTCAGAATTATAGGCTCTAATGGCAGTGGAACCTTTCCTCATTTTCCACGAGGACAGGGTGTCTTTACGAACTAACCCTACTGTTATGCCAAAGGTGGTATCCAGTGTGGCTCTAAACCAAACTATTCACCTGCCAACTTTTTATCCTAAACCACAGAATAAAGGGGAGAGACTACTGCACTGTTTGGACATTCACAGGCAGTTACGCTTCTACTTGGACAAAACCAAAGCTTTCAGAAAATCTGAGCAATTATTGGTAGCATATGCTGCAGGAGCACAGGGAAAAGCCATTTCAAAACAGACTATTTCAAAATGGATAGGACATTGTATACGTTTCTGCTACACATACCATGGAAAACCTGTACCTAGCAGCATTAGATCTCACTCCACCAGGGCAGCAGCCACTTCAACTGCCTACCTCAGGGGAGTACCTACCAAGGATATTTTGGAAGCAGCAACTTGGAGTTCTGTACACACCTTCACCAAGCATTACCATCTGCCTCTATACTCTAAATCCAGAGCTGGCTTCACCACTGCAGTGCTTCAGGGCCTTATAGCCACCCCTAATGCCTTATAGGACCAGCCACCCTTCCTCAGCTTTGGGATTCTACCCAAGTGTAATGACTGCAGCAGTGTAACATGATGAACATAGTACAGTTTTGTACCTACCATAAATGTAGATGTTCGAGTGTAGACACTGCTGCGGTCCAGGTTACCCTCCCTCCTTCCCCTCTTACTGGCTGGTACGTACCTATGTATTCTACCCTTACTACCTATGGGGAGTATTTGCTGGTAGCTATAAGTTTTTTGTTTTTCTTATGTATGTTTTATTAGCAGTTGGAATTGCCTACATATTTAGAGGCGCCTGACATCTGGGGCAAGAAAAACTGAAGAAAATGGCGTCGGCTGCATTTTATATACCCCTGTTGCACTGACGTCAGGGAGGCGACAGCAACCGACGCCGGACCAAGACTTTGGAACTCTGGCCGACTGCGGGACTGCCTGACTGCAGGATAACCCAAGTGTAATGACTGCAGCAGTGTCTACACTCGAACATCTACATTTATGGTAGGTACAAAACTGTACTTTTCTGCTACTCTCAGCATGGCAAGCCAGTGCCTAAGGGCATTAGGCCACATTCAGCCAGAGCTGCAGCCACTTCTGCAGCCTTTCTCAGGGGAGTACCAACCAAAGACATTTTAGAGGCTGCTACTTGGAGTTCAGTGCACACTTTTACAAAGCATTACAATCTGCCACTTTACTCTAAATCCAGGGCAGGCTTTGCTACTGCAGTTCTGCAGGGCCTCATAGCCACTCCTACTGTTGTTTAGCTCCAACCCCCCAACCATAGCTTTGGGACTCTTCCCAAGTGTAATGACTGCAACAGTAAAACACGAAGAACATAGTACAGTTGTGTACACTTACCATAAATGTAGATGTTCAAGTGTATTCACTGTTGCAGTCCAGGTTACCCACCCGTCATCCCCCTGTCATTCTGGAGTTTATCTTTCCTTCTCTATCTTCTACAACCTATGTGGTGTATTTGTTTGTAGATGAAGGTAAAGTTTATATTGATGCATGTATATATAAATATATATATATTTTTGCTACCTTTTTGGGGGCACCTGACATCAGGGGCAAGAAAAACTAAAGAAAATGGCGTTGACTGCTTCTTTTATACCCCTGACAACCTGACGTCAGGGGAAGAGGTGACCGCAGCCGACGCAGGACCCAAGACTTTGGAATTCAGGCCGATTGAGGGCAACCTGCCAGCAGGATTACCCTAATGTAATGACTGCAACAGTGAATACACTCGAACATCTACATTTATAGTAAGTGTACACAGCTGTACTTTTCTGTTGTCCTGGATTATTCACTAGCAATGTCAGAAAAACCTTGGGTTTTAAAAAGTGTAAGGTAGGTGACCATAAGATCCACTTTTCTGATGCACACGAGTTGTGTGTATTGCTTCGGCCCGGCCCATTTAAATTCTATATGTGAGGTATGTAAGGGCTTTAATCCAAAGCCCTTATTGACCAGAATAATAAATTAATATTAAGGGGATTGATGTCATCATCTTCTCAGGTGGCATCTGAGGCTCAAACCCCCAAGAAAGGTGATGAGGCTAAAAAATGTCCTTCAGACCTGTCAGGCTCTTCTGCTCTGAGTTTTTAGCCACCTTCCAAAATAGATGAATCATCGGATGCAATCCCATCAGATCTGAAGTAGATATGGATAGGATGATGAGGAAATTTTCTCTCAGCACAAATTCACATGGGGGTTCTCCCAGCTCCTACCCCCATCAGGGTGGAGATGTTCATTAGTACTACCCCACCTATTCTGTCTCTTTCTGTGATCCAAACTTGTGTTTCAGCGCAGTTGGAATCAAGAATCCTGGATCTGTCCTTATCAGACCCAAAGATTAATATATCTTCTACTCTGGTGTTGTCTCTGAGTGCACTTGCTCCGAGAACATCATAGCCAGATGACTCTCAGAGCTGTAGCACTGGATCCAAGGTGTTAGAGTCAACTTCAAGATTGTTTGAGTTCTCTCTGCCCCATTGAACCTCGACTCTTAACAGTTTTGCCCTGACCCCTGTCTCGAGTTGTTTGCCTTTGAGTTGGAAGGAGTCAACAGTTTAGAAGCATGTCGTCTCTGAGCCATCTTTTTCTTTCTCCCTGAGGCATTCTGCTTTTGAAGTAGTGGAGAGAGTTTTCTCTGCCCATAGAGAAAGGATGCTTCCACTTTCCTCGTCTCCCACTTCTCAGACCCTGTTATCTTTGCGTCTTGAACCTTAACTTTCTGTTCCATGAGGACAGTCAGCTCAAAGTCTCCAGGATGCCCCTCAGGGTGTACTGATTTCTTCCGGTACTTCTCCAGAACACCCCATGTAAGTTCCTAAGAAGTCCCTGTACTCATCACTCATTAGACCTATGATTGAGTACAATGCCCCGTTCGGAATGTATCTGACCAGACACCTGCTGCAGCTTGAAAGGCCCCAAAAGTTCCTCACCAAAAGGATAAAGGGTCTCAAAAATATGTCTTATGCTGCCCGACTGAAAGAACTCCAGCTCTATTCAGTCTCATACCGCTTGCTCAGAGGTGACCTGTGCCTGACATATAAGGCCATGTCAAACCCAGATTTGATGAATATGCTTCACCTCAAAAAATCTAGATCCCTCAGAACCACAAGGGCGGGAGACTTAAACCTTGACACGGTTATAAATAGAACGTGCTGGAGGGACAGATTCATCACCCAGAGACTCCCTATGCTGTGGAACAAAATCCCGGTACATGTGAGGCAGAGCACCTCTCTGGCCTTGTTCAAGAGGAATCTTGACCAATGGATGGGAGATTGCAGATATACCCCAGGGATTACTTCAGTGTCACTGCTTGACAGAGGCACAGCAAAATGATAGGCATAGTTTTTATTCAAACTAAAGGGGTGGCGAAAGCCACATAACTATGGGCTAGGCTTATAAATGCCCTTGGGCAGATAGCCTAGTATGAACCTATGAACCTAAGAGAAAGTGCAAAATGAGGAACTTAGATGCTTCTCAAGAGTCTGTCATGGAAAGTACTGATTTCAGTGAGGGGGAAGGGTCCGCAAAATCGTCACCTGACAATGTCTCATTTGGAGACATATTAGAGATTCTCAGGAAAAGGGGTGATTGGTCAGCTGATAACCCTTTCCAAGAGGAACCAGTATTCTTGGAAGTCTTTGGAGCTGCCTGTCTACCTCTTGGGTGACTCCACCCACCGATGAGCTTATTGATTTGATCTCTCGGGCGTGGGCTGAACCTGACTGAGTTGCGCCAATCCCTAAGACACTGGACAGGATTCTGGCACCATCCAAGGACAGGGATTTTTGAAAAACGGGAGTACCAGTTGATGCCATGGTCATAATTGCGGCCCCAAATAAAGAACTTTCAGAACAAAGTTTCCACTGTTCATTCCCCTAACAGGGAGTCTAGGGGGCTGGACAGTTTCAGGAAGAATGTATACACTTCAGTGACCTTTGCACTTTGGTTGCTGAACTATTTGGCACACTTCACGAGACATCGGAGAGATTTGATTAAAGAAATTCTCCAAGTCCCTCTATTTTGAGGCAGAGAGCTCTATTGCCTCACAGATGGCTACCATACAGTCCATTTCAAATTCACACACATGGTTCATTTCACATGCAGCTGAAGGTACGGCAAGGGCAGCGGGTTCAGGCATTTCTATTAGAAGACATCACTGGATGTACTTCTCTGATTTTGTGGAGCCTTTCAGGTCTTCCTTCATTAGTGCTGCCTTTGATGGAAGTTCTTTGTTTGCCCTCAAGGTTAGACACACTATTCAGGTGTGAGCAGAAAGGTAAAACCCTGTATGCTTTGGGTGTACATTTTTCGACTACTCAAAGAACCTTCTCTATGAATCAATGAGGTGGTCAAAAAAAGTGATTCAGAAAGTCCTAGAGTGCTTTTCTTGATGCACATGGAGATAGTTCCCCCATAGACAGAGGGGGGGAAACTCTAATGGAAGGCACTACCTATGCAGCAGAGAAGACCCACAGAACTAAAGATCTAGGGAAACTTTATCTGAGAGATCCTACCAGCTCTCCTGAAAGGAGGCCTAACTGTCCATCTCTGGAGGCAGTCGGAGTGGTTCATCCCTGCACCAGAGAGCCGGGCTAGGGACTACAAAAGATACATGAGTGCAGTGGATTATTTCTAGAGGTTATATAATACCCTCCCCTCCCTTAACAGTAAACAAAATTCCTGATGTTCCACCCAGTCAGAGGAAAGCAGCAGCACTAGTAATAGAAAAGCTGCTAGAAAAAAAAAAACATCCAAGAGGTCCCCCTGGACCAGAAAGAGTCTGGAAACTACTCAAGATTCTTTTTAGTGCTGAAGAAAACAGGACTGGAGACCAATTTTGGATCTCAGCAATCTGAACAAATCTGTTCAGTACACAAAGTTCCGGATGGTCACAGTTCATTTCATTTTGCCTTTCCTGCATAAGGACGACTGGATGTGCTCAGTAGATCTTCAGGATGCATACGATCACATAAAGAAGAACAGATGATATAGAAGATACCTATGCTTCTGGCTGGGAGCCAGTCATTACCAATTCAGAACTCTTGTCATTTGACCTCACCACAGCCCCCAGGGTTTTCACAATGTGCATGGCAGTAGTAGCTGCTCAGCTGAGACTGCAAGGATTTTGGGTATTTCCTTACTTGGATGACTGACTCATAACTTGTCCTACCAGGCATCATCTGACCAAAGGACGAGATTATGCACTCCAGTTATGCCACCTGGGAATTACTGTAAATCACAGCAAATCTCATCTAGAGGTATCCCAAATGTTAGAGTTTATCAGAGCTTTGTTCAACACAGTATCCTTGACAGCTTCATTTTCCTTACCAAGGGTACAAACCATAACATTCCAGGTCAGAATGGTTATTTAAAATTCCTCTCTTTCAGCCCGATTGATTCTTTCTGCTTTGGGTTCGATGTCTGCTGTGATAGTTTTAGTTCTGTTAGCAAGATGTTTGCCTTTCGGCTTTTCCTGGTAAGGGGTCGCCACAGCGGAATTCTGGTCCGCTAATGATTGGCAGTAGATTTTTACGAAATGCCGAGGTGCCAGCTCGACGCCCAAACTTCAACGAAGGCACGCCCATTTACGCACGCATGTCTTTTGAACGCTACCCAACTGCGGGGAGGACATGCAGACTCCACACAGAAGGCCCTCCTGTTCTGTTAGCAAGATACTACATGAAAATTCTTCAATGAACCCTATCAACTCAGTGACGCCTTCTATATCAACCCTTATTCATCCAAATCAAGGTGTAATTCAAGCTTGCAAAAATTGCCTCCTGTGGTGGATTCGCTCCAGTCAGATAATGCAAGGTCACCCCTTCAATTTCCATCAGCCCAGGGCCATACTTACTGTGATGATGTGAGGTATTGCCAGCTATGCCAGGAGAAGTAGGGCAGTGGATGTGTAAAGTATGCCAGCATAGCTAGTGGGAATTTTGTAAAGAATTATATGTCATTTGTTTATCAAACTGATTTGTACAGGTATTTCTGTTGAAAATGTATTTGTATAGCTGCTTGTGTTAAATAAATGTACCAGCAGTGAGTCCTTCTGGACAAGAGAGAGAAATAACTTGTATGTCAGACTGTATTGTAACTGTTAAATATATATATTGTAACAGAGGATACTGGAAGAAAAGAGGTTAAGCTCAGCCCCAGCTAACCTTTAGAAAAATATCCTGAAATTAAATTACTTAATTTAGGCCATAAAGATAGCATCTCACAGGTCTCGGTGCAGATGGAGAGAAAAAGTCTGTACTAGGAAGCCTTCTGTATTGTCTTTAGCAGTGAACTAATTGCTACCCTAGAAGGGTGGAAGTGTTGAAATGGTTTTATGGCTTTCAGATGCTATAACACATCTTAGCAAAGCTGTATCTATGTGTATGGTAACACATATGTGTGAGATTCTGGTTCAATTTCTAGTAGAGGGGGTAGTATGGGAACCAGAGCTAGATGATGAGATGTATGTGATGTCATTCTGTAATCCAAGACTGAAATGATGTTTTAATACTAGATGAGACAGAAGTCTCAAGGCAGTCTGTTTTTGTAACCTGACATAGAAGGATCACTCACTCACTTCATCTTGCCTTGCTTTAGCAACTAACCAGGGAATAGTAATTCTGTAGATAAGTCAAGAAAATATAGTGAGATTAGTTAAGTACTGTTTTCTGTATCTGTGTGAATCTATTCATCTCTGTTATTTTAATAATTCTGTGATTGAAACGGTGGTTACTGTAAATAGATATTTAATATTATGTTTGTTTATTATTAAATATATTTAAACTTTTCATTGTGTCTGGTCTTTTAGGAATATTTTAACCTTTGAAAGCACTTGTATTTATTTGGAGAAACTGTGGCTGCTTCTGAAAGCCTTCCTCTTTGGTTAACATTACCATTGGTATTAGTATTCATTTCACTAAGTATAATTGGGTACTCCTTGTAAGAGCCTTAGAATAGCTGGATGTTATGTAGTCCTATCTCGCTGTAATTCTTGCTGGATGGGTTCAGAGCGATTCTCTACTTCGACCAGGCCGATACTAAAGCTCGAGAGCTTTGACTGGCTCAGGGCTAACCCCTATCCCATGGTGCCTCATGACATTTCCCCAGATCTCATTCACCACAAAAACTTCGAGGTTGTCTCCTTGCTGGCTCGTTTGCTAAGTAGAAGATTTTTTAATAAATCTTATTATATTTCGTCCTTTTTCTTAACTTTCTACCTTTAATAGTTGGTTATTACCTGTGTGATTGTTATTGAGTATTTGATCCCCAATTCCACCCTTTTAGGATTGTACGGCCCATTTTAGTTAGAGGGCCATAGTTGCCCGTTTAAATTAGAGGGCCTTTCCTCCCTGAGTGCTAGTCTTAAAAAAAAAAAAAAAAAAACTTTTCTTGTCTTCATATCATTGCTGTTAGTTATAGTTAGTGTTGTTGTTATTAAAAATTGTTGTTAGCATTGCTTTCTTGTCAGCATGTCTAAAGGGAACGACAGAGAACATAAGGAACACCACCCATCAGGGTTCAAGAAATGTGACAAGTGTTCACAATAAATGTCATTGACTGACAGTCGCACTAGCTGTATGTACTGTTTGGATGAGGCTCACTTACAAGAACCCTGTACTTTTTGTCATGCCTTTAGTACTAGGGTTCTTAATGAGAGGAAACGTAAATTAATAGACAGAGGCCTTATGACAAGTTCCTTCCAGGAACAGCTGGAATTTGGTCAGATAGCTCCCAAAACTGTGAAGAGAAAATCTTCGGTTTTAGCATCGGAGCTGTCTAAAAAATCTAAAGCGACGGAGCCAAGGAGTTCTGGCTGTGATTACGCTTCTGTCTCGGTGCCGTCAGTTTCTTTGGTGCCGAGGCAACCTTTAGTATTGAGACACTCACCAGTTATTGATCCTGTTTCACCTACATTGAGGTCTCCTGTATTAAAAAGGGGAGATCTCCTTCTGTCTCCACCCGTTCCTCCAGGACACTTTCAGATGAGGAAATCAAGCGTGTGTTGAAGAGATTGCTCTGTGACCCGGCTCTGGCTAAAACGTTAGCCCTTCCAGACCCAAAGGCTTCGGAGCTGTCCCATGTACAGACTACTGCTCCTCCTCCGACTGCTTCGCTCTCTGAGCCAAACACTTCAGGTTCTTCTTTGTTGGATCCTTCAGTTTCGAGAATTCTTCATGCTTCTTCGGAACCGAAAACTCTATCCTCAGTGGCTCAGTCTGACGCCGAGGGATCTGGGAGCCGACGCTCTCGAGTCGACTCCGAGAGGGATAGTCACTCTGGTTTTTCTTCAGAACCGACCTTCCCTCTTGGTGCTTCGGCTCAACTGAGCTCTGTTCCCACGTCTGCTTCGGAACCTGTCCCTCCTGCTCGGAGCCGACCTTCCATCTCCAAGGAACAGAGGTGGTGGAAAGGCCTTTGAAGCAATAGAGAAAGCTTTGTCCAGTGCCAAAGCCCTGCTTTTCGACCCGATGTCCCACCAGCAGCCGGCAGCAACCTCTTCTCCCCTGCCACCCCCTCAGCGTAGGGAACCAGAGACCCAAGTAGCCCCCATTTTAGGTGTCCCTCTTCCGAGACCTCCTCAGATTATCCCACTGGGGAGTTTCCTCGGAAGACACTTTGTAAGAGGAAGCACGTTGACTCACCTGAGTCTGTCATGTCGGACACTGATTTGGATGAGTCAGAAGGGTCCCCTAGATCCCCGTCTGAGAATGTCTCCTTTTTTGACATCCTTGAAATCCTTAGACAGAGGGGTGATTGGAAGACCTCTAACCCTACTGAGGACAAATCAGTGTACCTTGAGGCCTTTGGTTCCCGACCTTCCACCTCCTGGGTGACACTGCCTTATGACCAGCTTTTGGGGGTTATAAGCTTGGACCTCCCCAGACACAGTGTAGCCTGTCCCGAGGAAGCTAAATTTATGACTGCTCCGGAAGGTAAGTCCTTTCTTTCTAAGGGAGTTCCTGTTGATGCTATGGTGGTAGCAGCGGCCACGAAAAAGGAGTTGTCCGAGACATTTTTTAATATCCATCCTCCTAATAAGGAGTCCAGGATGATGGATAGGTATGGAAAGCGTACCTTCTCTTCAGCGGCATTCACCTTAAGATCACTGAATTACCTTTCCCATTTTACTAGACTTCAAAGGGATCTCCTGAAGGAGTTGGGAGACACCTTTCAGGGTTCAGTAGCTTCGGGATCCATGTACAAGGTATTTGCACAGCTCTCCACCCTTACATCCATGGCTAACTCCTCTATGAGGCTGATTTCCTATGCAGCGGACGGAGCGAGTAGGGCAGCCGCAGCAGGAATCTCTCTTGAGACATTCCTGGATGCGTCTATGTAACTTCACAAAATCCTTTAAGTCTTCCATTACCAACATCCTTTTTGATGGCTCAACTCTTTTTGGACCGCAGGTAAAAGAGACTTTGACCAGGTGCGAGCAGGAAGGGAAAACCTTATGTGCTATCGGAGCCCGTTTCTCCCTTCCTTCTAGACCCTATCCCAAGGGTCAAACAGGAGGGAAAATGTAGTTCCGTAAATCCCAAAAAGGTTTCCCTCAGGCACAAGGTGAACCCTTTCCTAGAAGCAGAGGGGGAGGATATAACGGAAGATGTCAGGGAGATGGAGAAACTTTCTCTGATCGTCCCTTCCATCACCCCTGAGGGGTTGCCCGACTGTCCATCTCTGGAGGCAGTCGGGGGTCGTCTTTCACTGTACCCAAGCACCTGGCTACAAATTTCCCAAGATCGTTCGGTATAAACCATAATATCCAGAGGTTACCTGATTCCCTTTGTTTCCGATCCCCCGGTAAACCGGTCTCTACCGGATGTGCCACCCATTCAGTTAGACCGTGCAACATCACAGGTCATCTCGTTGCTGCAAAAAAGACTCATCCAAGAAGTCCCCACAGAGCAAATAGGATCCGGAACTTACTCACGATTCTTTTTAGTTCCAAAAAAGACAGGGGTCTGGAGATCAATTTTAGATCTCAGCAAATTAAACAAGTCTGTAAAAAAATCGAAGTTCCGAATGATCACAGTCGATATTTCTCTTTATCGGGAAAGACAATTGGATGTGCTCAGTAGATCTTCAGGATGCATGCTACCACATCAAAATAGACAAGCGCTCCAGAAGACACCTACGCTTTCGGCTGGTTGCCAGTCATTTTCAATTTTGAACACTGCCCTTTGGCCTCACTACAGCCCCCAGAGTGTTCACCAAATGCATGGCAGTGGTAACGGCTCACCTGAGACGTCAGTGATTCCAGGTGTTTCCGTACCTAGACGACTGACTCCTCACTGCTACCACCAAGCACCAACTAATCAGAACCAGGGACGAGACTCTATCCGTGTGCGCCAGATTAGACATTACAATGAACTTAAAAAGGTCAGCCTTATCTCCATCGCAGCACATTGTATTCTTAGGCTCAGAAATAACCACCATGACAGCAAAACTGGCACCAGAAAGGATAGAATCATTACACGACCAAGTCAGATTCTTGCTGAAGAAAGACAAAGTACAGGCCAGGATAGTCCTTCTGGTCCTAGGGTTTATGGCTTCCACCGTTCTCTTAGTTCCCCTAGCCCATCTGCATATGAGGGTACTTCAGTGGCTTCTATTTGCCCAGTGGTCAATGCAGGATCTCCCTTTCTCACCAAATACTCATCACAAACTCCTGCAAGAAGGATCTAACATGGTTGCTACATACGGATCAACTTCATCTGGATTGCCCACTTGCTCCCCCTCAAGAAAACGCATTTTTGACCACGGATGCCTCCCAGATAGGTTGGGAGGGGGCATTATCTGGGAATGACGGTCCAAGGTACTTGGCAGGATCACAAGAACCACTTGCACATAAATGTTCTGGAGATGAGAGCGGTGCTATACGTGTTGCAAGCACTTCACAGTTCTCTTCCCACTGGGACAATTGCGATTCAGTCAGACAACATGTCTAGTGTGGTACGTAAACAAGCAAGGGGGAACCAGATCTTACTCACTTTGTTGAGAGGCTTTAAGAATATGGAAATGGGCGATGGACACTCAACGCTTTCTGGTAGCAACGCACATCCCGGGGAAGTCAATTGTGATAGCAGACAAAACTCGGTCGAGCAATTCTGATGCCTCTTGAGTGGTCCCTAAATTCAGAAGTTGCGAAAGAGATTTTTCACAAATGGGGCCAGCCTTGCTGCAACCTATTCGCCACGTACATGAACACCAAATGCAGCAGCTACTTTGCCCTAATTCCCCATCCGGGGATGTCACCCAGGGATGCTCTGGTCCACAAGTGGCCTCCAGGACTCTTTTATGCTTTTCCACCCTTTCCTCTCATTCCAAAAGTGATTCAGAGAGCAAAACTGTTTAAGAGAACCCTGATCCTCATTGCTCCTTACTGGACTCGCCAAGTCTGGTTCCCCTTCCTGTGGCCCTATCTCTTGGAGGGACCATGGATTCTGGAACCATCTCCAGACCTTTTGATTCATCAATCAGGGCAGTTCCATCCTATTATCCAAACCCTGAAATTGACAGCATGGCTGCTCCAGTTCCACAAATAGCCAGGTGTATTTCCCTTTCCCCTACAGTCAAACAGATTCTGATTTCTTCACACAAACCTTCCACAAGGAAACTATATTCCAACAAATGGAAAAGGTTCTCCATTTGGGCAGCAAACCAAGGCATAGATCCATACTCAGTTCCAATAGAGTCTATCCTGTCCTTCCAGGCATACATTTTTCATGAAGGAGCTGCAGCTGCTACTGTTAGAATTCAGTTAGCTGCCATCTCTAATTACCATTTTGGCTACATGGGAACTCCAATCATGTCCCACTCTTTATGCAAAACCTTTTTGAAAGGAGTCCTCCTTCTCAGACCTCCAATCAGTCAACCACCAGAGCCCTGGGACCTAAACCTAGTTCTTACATCTTTAATTTCTTCTCCCTTTGAACCCTCTTCTTCATCGGATCTGAAATTATTGTCTTGGAAAACATTGCTCCTAGTGGCTATAACTTCTGCTAGGAGAGTTTCAGAATTGCAAGCCCTCACCATTCGACCTCCTTACATTGTTTTCCGTAAGGATCGAGTGTCACTTAGAACTAATCCTTCTATGTTAAGTTGTCAATCTCGCCTTCATTCTTGCTTGATGGGTTCGGAGCCAATCCTCGGCTCCGACTTGGCACTTGCTAAGCTCGAGAGTCACTTTTACCAGCTCGAGGCAGCCCCATATCCCATGATGCAAGGCGGTAAGTACCCAGATCTCGTTTGCCGCTTCGCTGATGAGGTCCTCCTTTTACCAGCTCCTGGTAAGTGAATTTTTACATTACTATTTTAGCCCCTTTCTTCAAAAAAACCTTAAAATTATTAGTTTAACATAGTTTTAGTCCCTTTCTGACAGAAATGTTCCCTGTCTCCTTATATTTTTCAGTCAGACTTTCTAACATCCCATCCCCCCCCTTGTTAGGGTGTGTGTGTGTGTCTGTTATTGATACCTTTTTGGTATATTAAATTTCTTGGACTGGTGTTGTGTGTGTGTTTGTTCACCATGTCTAAGGAAAGGGTCTCAGGCTTTAAGAAGTGTGACTCGTGCTGTCAGAAGATGTCTCTGACAGACGGTCACACTTCTTGCCTTTATTGCCTGGGGCCTCTTCACCTGCAGGACTCCTGTGCTATATGTCATTCTTTTAGCCAGAGAGTCCTGCAGGAAAGAAGAAATAAATTGATTTTGAGGGGCCTTCTTAAGCCGGAGGGCTCTCCGGCTAAGTCGGCCCCATCTAAGACTTCTAAGTCTTCCAAGGCCCAGGCTTCTGTGTCCAAGCCTGCGGCCTCGGCTCCCACTCATTCAGAGTCGAGATCGGCTCTGGCTGGAGCCGATTCTGGGCTACCCAAACCTTCGGCACCGATGGCTATCGGTGCCGATTCTGGTTCGACCACTTCGGTGTCGGCTCCGATCGGTTCCGACCACCATGTGGCCCAGGCATCGGTGTCGGCTCCGATCGGCTCCGACACCCTTACTTTTATGGCCGTATCGGCTCCGGCTGGAGCCGATGCATCGAAGCTACCTGTCGGTGCCGATAAGTTGTCGGCTCTGACAGTTTCTGTGGTTTCATCGGCTCCGATGGTTCCTTCGAGGAAGAGGTCTAGGTCCCCTTCCTTGGAGCCTATACTTTCGGCTCTGGCTTCGCCTCTCCTCTCGGAATGGAGCCATCGGAGCCGATCTTCAAGGTCATCCAGGCTTTCTGACCATGATTTGGAGAGAGTGGTCAGTAGATTACTAAAGTCACAGGCACTGGCCCAAATGCTACATAGTCCGTCTCAGCAGACGACTATTAGTCCACACCCCATTGCAGTTCCTCCTTCGACTCTACCCCACAGTTTGGAGTTGGAGTCTTTGGGAATGGTTTCTGCTACGGCTGAGGGACAGATACTCCCTTCTGCTCCTTCAGCCTCTACTCTTATCTCCTCTTCGAGACCTTCCTTAGAGGGATTCAGTGGCCGGGCTTCCCTGGTCTCCTCCGAGGGGGTGAGTGGCATCGGACCCTTGTCCGAGCCCGCTCTTCCCCTTGGAGCCTCGGCCTTGGTGAGCTCGGCTCCGACATCTGCCTCGGAGCCTTCCTTTTCGGTGGGTCCTGGAGTTCCTACTTCTTCGGAGCGGGTTCTCTCGGACCTCCCTGGGAGGGGAGCCTTTGAGGTGATGAAGAGTGTGCTGGCCACTGGTCTCAGCCAGCAGTCTGTTCCCTTAGCTCCTCCCTCTATGGTTCCTGTTGACATCTCTGCCACTTCTCTTGCTCCAGGACCCAGAGATCCTCCGCCTCAGGTTTCCCCACTGGGAATTTCCCCCTCTTCCGAGGATTCTCCTGATTTGTCGGGAGATCCTCCGCGGAAGAGGACCTGTAAGAGGAAACACGTAGACTCCCCCGAGTCTATCACTTCAGATACTGACTTAGATGAGTCAGAGGGATCCCCAAGATCCCCCTCTGAGGATGTCTCCTTCTCAGACATCCTAGAACTCCTTAGACAGAGGGGAAACTGGCCCACCAATAATCCCTCTGAGGATGAGTCAGTATACCTGGAGGCGTTTGGATCTCGACCCTCCACCTCCTGGGTGTCTCCGCCTTTCGACCCCCTTATGCAGGTTATTGCTTGAAAGGCGTGGGCTGCTCCTGACTCTGTAGAGCCAGTCCCTAGGAGGCCTTCTAAATTTATTACTGCCCCGTCGGACAAGCAATTCCTCACAAAAGGTGGTGGCTGCTGCCAAGAAGGAACTTGCAGATCCTTCCGTACCTGTCCATCCTCCTAATAAGGACTCTAGGACCATGGATAGATACGGTAAGCGGATGTTTTCTTCAGCGACCTTTGCTATGCTAAGCTGAACTACCTATGTCACTTCACCAGACTCCAAAGGGATATCCTTAAGGAGCTAGGTGAAGTTGTCCAGGATCCTACAGCTGCAGGGGCTCAGGAAAAAATTGCTTCGCAGCTAGGAACCCTTAACTCCATTGCAAACTCCTCCATGCAGCTGATATCATATGCTGCTGATGGAGCGAGTAGGGCCGCAGGTACAGGTGTGGCTCTTAGACGCCAAGCCTGGATGCGGCTATGTAATTTTGCAGATCCCTTTAAGGCGTCCTTCACAAACTCTCCCTTTGATGGGTCAGCTTTGTTTGGCCCTCAAGTGAAGGAAACGTTGACCAGGTGTGAGCAGGACGGCAAAACTCTTTCTGCCGTAGGAGTCCGTTTTTCCACCCCTTCTAGACCTTACCCCAAAGGACAGAAGCGTGGCAAAATGTGGTTCCGCAAATCCCAAGGAGTCACGCCGGATTCACGTGGTCAGTTTACCCCTAGAGGCAGAGGGGGTCCACAAAACCAGGGAAACAGAGAGTCTCTCTCTGACAAGCCCTTTCAGCATCCCTGAGATGTTGCCCGGCTGTCCCTCCTTGGAGGCAGTCGGGGGAAGACTATCGCTGTACCCAGAAGCCTGGCTTTCCCTCACTCAAGACAGATGGGTACAGTCGATCATATCCGAGGGTTACAAAATTCCTTTCGAGGAAAGTCCTTTCTATCCCTCAAATTCCCTTCCAGATGTACCACCCGGTCTAAGGGAAATTGCAGAGTTAGAAGTTTTAAAACTACTGCAAAAAAGAGCCATTCAGCCGGTTACAACAGACCATCCAGAGCCCGGAATCTACTCAAGGTTCTTTTTGGTCCCCAAAAAGACGGGAGACTGGAGACCAATATTGGATCTCAGCAGACTCAACAAGTCTGTGAGGAAGACAAGATTCCGAATGGTCACTCTTCAGTCAATTCTGCCCTTCTTACAGAAGGACAACTGGATGTGCTCAATAGATCTTCAGGATGCATACTATCACATAAAAATTCACAGACGCTCCAGGAGATTTCTCCGCTTTCGGCTGGGGTCCAGTCATTTCCAGTTCAGAGCCCTGCCCTTTGGTCTCACTACAGCCCCAGAGTGTTCTCCAAATGCATGGCAGTGGTCACGGCTCACCTGAGACGTCAAGGATTCCAGGTGTTTCCGTATCTCGATGACTGGCTCCTTTCAGCCACCACCAGGCATCAGCTTGTTCAAGCCAGGGATTACACAATAAATCTTTGTTCTCATTTGGGCATCTCGATCAACTTCGAAAAGTCATCCTTATCGCCCTGCCAGTCTATTACTTTCATAGGCGTAAACTTAAACACTGTTCGGATGTCAGCTACCCTTACAGACCAAAGAGTTTCAGGCATTCAAAGTCATGTCAGGATCATTCTAGCCAACAAGAAAGTACAGGCCAGAATGGTTCTAAAGGTGTTAGGCCTCATGGCTGCGGCCATTACTCTTCTTCCCCTGGCTCGCTTCTACATGCGCCTTCTTCAGTGGATGTTGTTCACTCAGTGGTCTTACCAACAACTTCCAATGCGTCACCAAATTCTGGTGACACAGATTTGCAAAAATCATCTTGCTTGGTGGATCACTTCTCCCCAGATTCACCAAGGCAGACACTTTGTACCCCCATCCCCGGTAGCCACTGTCACCACGGATGCCTCCCTGATCGGGTGGGGGGGCCATTATCAGGGCAGGATGGTTCATGGGACGTGGCAACCGTTCGAGTACCACTTGCACATAAATGTCCTAGAGATGAGAGCAGTGCTTTTAACGTTGCAAGCCCTCAACGTCTTTCTTCCTGTAGGGACAATTGCAGTCCACACAGACAACATGTCTGTAGTTTGGTATATCAACAAACAGGGCGGAACCAAGTCCTACCCCTTGTGTCGAGAAGCGCTCAGACTTTGGCAATGGGCGATCTCCTCTCATCGGTTTCTGGTAGCAAAACACATCCCTGGGAAAACCAACATTTTAGCGGACAGATTGAGCAGAGCTATTCTCATGCCTCACGAGTGGTCTCTCAAGCAATCTATAGTGGAAGAGATTTTTCTGGAATGGGGTCGCCCATGTTGTGATCTTTTTGCTACTCCCCAAAACAGCAAATGCCCAGACTTCTTCTCTCTCTTCCCTCTGCCAGGCCATCCCCCCAGAGACGCTCTGACCCAGGATTGGCCCCAGGGACTTCTTTATGCCTTTCCTCCTTTTCCCCGATCCCTCAAGTTATCCAGAAAGCAACCGTTTTGAGAGCCAAAATGATTCTCATTGCTCCTTATTGGCCTCGACAAATTTGGTTTCCGTTCCTCCATCGTCACCTTTTGGTGCAGCCGTGGCATCTGGACCCAGTGCCAGATCTTCTGATTCACCAATCCGGTCAGCTGCACCGGTCTATCCTTTCTCTCAACCTCACAGCATGGTTGCTCCACTTCCTTCCTTAGCCAGGCTTCCTTTGATCTCTAACCCCGTTAGAGACATTCTAGTAGCTTCTTTAAAATCCTCTACCAGGAGGATTTATACAAGCAAATGGAAACGTTTCTCTTATTGGGCTAAAGCCAAGAATATTGATCCCTTCACTGCCCCAGTTCAGGCAGTTTTGGATTTCTTAGCGGAGATTTTTCATGCAGGCTCCTCTTCTTCCACAGTTAGAGTTCAATTGGCTGCTATCTCGAACTTTCATGTCGGGTTCGCAGATCACAATATTATGTCCCACAGGCTTTGTAGAGCCTTCTTGAAAGGAATTTTCCTCCTGAAGCCTCCAGTCAGGAATCCTCCTCCTCAATGGGATCTAAATTTAGTGCTGACATCCTTGATTCTTCCCCCCTTCGAGCCAGCTGTTTCTTGCTCCCTGAAATTTCTTTCTTGGAAAACCTTATTCCTAGTAGCTATTACATCGGCCAGGAGGGTGTCTGAACTTCATGCTCTATCGGTTCGACCCCCCTGTTTGGTCTTTCACAAAGACAGGGTATCATTGAGAACTAATCCGACCTTTTTGCCTAAGGTCGTCTCAAAGACTAATTTGAACCAATCCATTGATCTCCCTGTATTTTTTCCAAACTATTCAAACAGATCGGAACAAAAACTACATTATCTTGATGTCCACCGCCAACTCGGATATTATTTGGACAGAACTAAACAATTTAGGAAATCCGATCAACTCTTTGTTTCCTATGCTGATAACAAGAAAGGCCTTCCTGTCTCAAAAGTGACCTTATCTAGATGGCTTTCTTCTGTCATCTCTGAAATTTATCGGCTCAGGGGAAAACAGCTGTGCTCAAAACCTAAAGCACATTCAACTAGAAGCTTAGCTACTTCTACAGCCTTTCAAGCTAGACTTCCTTTAGACACTATTTGTGCAGCGGCCACTTGGGCCACTCCTCATACTTTTGTTTCCCATTACAAATTGGACTTGGCCTCCAGGGACAAAGCCAGTTTTGGCTCTACAGTCCTCAAGAGTCTGTTCTATTGAGCCACCCAGGATAGAGGTGCTAGGGACGCGGTCCCATCAAGCAAGAATGAAGGCGAGATTGACAACTTAACATTGAGAAGTTATGTACCTACCATAACGTTCCATGTTAATTGTCTTCTCTCGCCTTCTTTCTTGCGACCCTCCCTCTTTCCCCAGGCCTGGACAGACCTTTTTCTACTAGGATTATTATGCTGAAGACCATTCAGTGCTGGTCCTTCTTCCATCCTGTAGGCTTTTCTTTCTTCCTTTAGGAAGTGTTTATGCTTGGTGCTATTGCCCCTTTGTCAACAAACGAGATCTGGGTACTTACCGCCTTGCATCATGGGATATGGGGCTGCCTCGAGCTGGTAAAAGTGACTCTCGAGCTTAGCAAGTGCCGAGTCGGAGCCGAGGATCGGCTCCGAACCCATCAAGCAAGAAAGAAGGCGAGAGAAGACAACTAACATGGAACGTTATGGTAGGTACATAACTTCTCATTTCTTCCTAAGGTATGTTCAGAGCATAATCTCAACACAACTATCGAACTACCAGTTTTCTTCCCAAATCATACTAATAAATCAGAATACACACTACACCAGTTGGACATCCACAGAATTCTCAGGTTTTACCTGCACAGGACTAAAGAATTTAGAAAATCAGATAAATTATTAGTTTCTTTTTCAGGCAAAAATAAAGGCTTACCTGTTTCTAAGGTCACCTTGTCTAAATGACTTTCAGACTGCATTTCATTTGCTTACAAAACCACAGGTAAAAAATTACCAGCCAAAGTAAAAGGCCATTCAACAAGAGCAGTATCAACATCATATGCCTTTAGATCTAGACTCCCAATTGATACCATTTGTGCAGCAGGAACTTGGGCAAGACCTCATACCTTTGTCACAAATTACAGATTGGATTTGGCCTCCCGGGACATGTCATCCTTTGGGTGCACTCTGCTGAAGAGTCTTTTTGCTTGAGCCACCCGGGTTAAAGGTGCTAGGGACGCTGTCCCATCCAGCAAGAATTACGGCGAGATAGGACTACATAACATAAAGAAGTTATGTACTTACCATAATGTTCCATGTTTATAGTCCATCTCACCTACATTCTTGCATCCCACCCTCCTTCCCCCCTCCTCTTTCCTGGAAGAACTGGTGGACTATACATTATGCTGTCTGACCTGGTTGTAGTTGTCCATCCACCTGGCATGGATAGTATACACAGTGTTCTGTCTGTATGCTCTTAAGGGAAACGGTGCTTGATGCAGAGAGCTGGGTTTGTAAATACTGTGTGTATCTATTTTTGTTTCAAGTGAACGGCCCTCACTGGTGTCAGTGGTGAGGATTCAAGCTCATTGATTACTGACCCAGAGAGGTGGGGACTTCACATATTGGTGAGCCGTGGTGTGGGTATTACTTGATGTTCTGTAGCTTGTAGGCAGTTGTCACTGAAGGTGTGTGTACTGTCAGTAGCTACAGAGTTTCATTATCAAGGTCACAGCTCGAGTAAGTGTATCGAGGAATAAAAAACAGATAAGACAAATGTACCACAATTGCATCCAGCAATCTAACCAAATGACAGGGAAGCCACTAAAAAAATAAGATGTAAAGTTTTATTCTGGTAAGCGCATTTGTAGTGACTAAGCACCACTTCTTCAGACCTTTAATAACAACCATTAAAGCATCCCATTTATATAACAAGTTTATTTAAAGCCAACCTGTCAGAACACTTCTCTAACTAAATGTTTAAGAACAATCAGCCTGTTTTAAAAAATGTTATCATAAGTTCAAAAAAATCTGTTGTCTATAATAAATAAAAATATGCATCTCTAAATGACTGACTCAGAAGTATAAAGAACAGGTTGAAACTCCAAAATGTATATATAAAACAACCATTGCTTAATAAAAATGTTTACATAATACTGTGTTCTTTTTCATATATGGAATTGCACTCAACTTTTAATCAATAATAAATGGCCTATTCAACAAGCTGTTACTGGTGAAGCACACACAAACAATGCATTTGCAAGTAGCAATTCAGCACTAAAAAATTCTAAAAAATAAAACATATATATAAGACAGTATTGGTTTGAAAAAGCATTTCATGCGAAAGCGCTAACCGTTTGTCTGTGGATCCAATAAATAGATTTTATTTCATTACTTGGAGATTCCAGTATTCTTTGGACTGAAAAGTCATTGTATTGGATGGTCTGTAAGATTACCTTTTGGGCTTTCAGCATTCCTTTGGACTGAAAAGTCGTTTTTACTGGATGGATTGTTCAATCATTCTTGGCTTTGTCTGAATAGACTGTGACTTTTACTACTACAAAATTATTTACTAAGCAAGAATACGCTAAGGTTTCAGGAGTGAGTGTGAGCGCCAGTAGTTGTTCATTATTTATATATATATATATATATATATATATATAAGAACATTTCTTAAAAAAATGTATGCATATCCTAAAAATATGACCTTGTACTGAGTACAGCTACTTTCAAAGTGTTCTATTCTTCAAAACAGGCTTGATAGGAATCCTGTCATTTAAATCTCTGTCCCTATCTGCCCTTAACCTGATGATCCATCTAGTTTCAGAGGTTTCTGTGTGATTTACTATATCTCCCCCTCTTTCATTCTCTCTGACATTTTCAATGACTAGAAATCTAAAAGTAAGCGAAGAGCCTTCGGCTGACACATGTTTTGCTAGTGCATTTGTTAAGACTGCATTTTTAATATTTAAAAGATGCTCCCTTATCCTGAGCCTGATTTTCCTATTAGTCTTGCCTATGTAGAAGCAGGAACATGAGTTGCACACTGCCAGATATACCACATTCTCACTACTGCATTCCGCTGTCACATTAAACTGAAAATCCATTCTCGAGTCTGGATACCTAAACCTTTTGCTGGTGTCAGTGTGTCTGCATTGGTTACATCCAGTGCATGGAAGGGTACCTTTACCTACAGTGGTGGTCCGGTCATTGTTGCTGTTGTAACAGAGAAATATCTTCAGAGATTTTTTGTTTTTAAATAGAAAATTAGGTTTCTCTCCTATCTCCCTGATCTCTGGATTATGTGTAAGAACTGGCCAATGTTTTTTCACACTATTCATAATTGTACTAACATTGCTTGAATAATGTGCTGGTACTCGTATCACATCCTCCTTACTCCTACTGGGTTTAATCTGTTCTCCTTCATCTGTTGAAAAGTAAGGTTTACCTGTGGTGTTCTTTAATGTCGTAGTTTCTTCCAGTGTGTTGGCTGTAGTACTATTGGTATACCCCACTTCCATAAACCTCTAAGTCCAACTAACTCATTCTCAGAATCTCTTTCCTCTGCTGTTAATCTTGTTACTCTTAAAGCGTGACCTCTTACTACATTCTTAAATATATGCTTATAGGTTCATAGGTTCATACTAGGCTATCTGCCCAAGGGCATTTATAAGCCTAGCCCATAGTTATGTGGCTTTCGCCACCCCTTTAGTTTGAAGAAGACTATGCCTATTATTTTGCTGTGCCTCTGTCAAGCAGTGACACTGAAGTAATCCCTGGGGTATATCTGCGATCTCCCATCCATTGGTCAAGATTCCTCTTGAAGAAGGCCAGCGAGGTGCTCTGCCTCACATGTACCGGGATTTTGTTCCACAGCATAGGGAGTCTCTGGGTGATGAATCTGTCCCTCCAGCACGTTCTATTAATAACCGTGTCAAGGTTTAAGTCTCCCGCCCTTGTGGTTCTGAGGGATCTAGATTTTTTGAGGTGAAGCATATTCATCAAATCTGGGTTTGACATGGCCTTATATGTCAGGCACAGGTCACCTCTGAGCAAGCGGTATGCGACTGAATAGAGCTGGAGTTCTTTCAGTCAGGCAGCATAAGATCTTCGGGTGCATACTCTTCTTATGTAGAAGTGTGTTCCTATTGCAATCCTTCCTATAAATCCTAGTGGAGAGACTTCCCTTAATGTTCTAACACTTTAATATCTAAAAACTCAATGTCATCCTTCGAGTATTTAAGATCAAATTTCAGAAATGTAAGCGCTATTGTCTATCTCCCTATGAAAGCAATCTAGTTCCTTATAATTTCCATGCCACAGTAAAAAGAGGTCATCTACAAAACGTTTGTAAAATACTACCCGATGCCAACTGCTGTTAAGGATGTGATCATTCTCCCACATGGCCACAACTAAATTAGCATAGCTGTTGGTACTCGATGTGCCCATGGCCACCGCATCCTTTTGTAAATATAAATTGTGATCAAACAGCATAATGTTGTTATCCAGCACTAGTTCCATGAGCAGACATAATAGCTCTGTCCATGCATGGTCATAAGTCCCTTCACTTATCAAATACTGCCTAAGCATTTCTATACCAGTCTCATTAGGAATAGAAGTGAAGAGCAAGTGCACATCTAAAGTTACTAGCAAAAGAGTGTCTTTAGGTAACTGACAATCAGGAAATTATACAGGTCCTTCAGAAATTGTGTGGAATCCCTAAGGATATAGCAGTTCTTATCTACAACTGGCCTAAGTAACTTTTCTACATATATAGATATGGGTCTGTCACCCAGTTGCATCCTGAAACAATGGGTCTCAGAGGGGGAATAAGTGGGTTCTTATGGACTTTTGGAAGTCCTTGAATAATGGAAATCAGAGGTTTAGGTACTTTGAAGTAGTTGTACAAATCCACAGTAATCTGATTTTCAAGAAAACGGTCATATAAAACATTTCCAAGTCTCACTATCTTGGCATTCATTATTTGATCATATAATCTCATATGCCTGTACATCATTTAACATTTCTTTCATCTTACTGTTATAATATTCATTATTCATTATCGGCCCACCTTTATCAGCTGGCTTTATTACAATAGACTGGACATGTTTTGGGTTTTTAAGGGTCTCATATTCACCCATGGACATGTTATTACATTTAACATCTCTATCATTGTCTAGCACATCAGATATTTCCTTCTCACATAGACTGGTCAAAACATCAACAATAAGGTGAATGGGTAGAACAAATGTGCTGGACTTCCTAAAATTTCTAACATTCCCCTCACATTTGTTCCCAAACAAAAGTTTTAGCAACACATTTCTACTAAACATTTTTAAGTTCAAAATTGTCTCTGTTACCTCAGTCTTTTACGCAGGTGTAAACGTTAAACCTTAGTAGACTCAGCTCATCTGAAGTCAAAGCTCTCAAAGAGATATTCCAAATCAAGGATTTGTTGTCCCTTTGTTGTGTCAGCTTCTTTTCATTGCCCGGTCCTCTGGTGAGTCCTGCAAACCCTTCCTTTTGATGCGACCTCTGCTGTGGGATAATTCTCTCACTGTTCCTTGGTTTGAAATTATAAGTCTGATGGGTAGAGTCCAAAAAACCTGCCCTTGCGAAAACTGTCCCGAGATGGTCATGGATTCCTCTGCTGGATCTCCAGACACTGACGCTGTTTCAATTACTCAGCTTATGGCCTTCTGTGTGTTTCCACTAAGCATGGTTCTGTTTTCCATACATTTGTTCTTCAAACTCGGTATTGGAGTGCCCTCTAGTATTGGAACGGCGGTATTTTTTGGTTTCGCTCCTAAAGATTCATTCAGCAGGTTGCTTCCATTTGTATGGATAGGTCTAGTCTCAGCTGTTAATACATTCTGGGGGATCTCAAGATTTAAGGAGGTCTGTACATTATGAGTGGCTTCTAAACGCATTCGTGGCCATACAGATATGAGCCTTTCCTTAAAGTCCTTCTTGTCCCTCTCCAACTTGGTAAACTTCGACCGAAGCAGCTGTTTCTGAAAAAGTAGTACAGATTCAACTACAGATCCAGATTTCTCATTTACTAATTCCAGGGGATAATTAGCATATTTATATTCTTCTTCTTGTACTAAATTATCCAACGATGTTATGTTTTTCCTTCTCAGAGAATTCTATTATCAAACGAATGTTATTGAAACTTAGTTCCAAATTAAGCTGTTGCCATCTAGATAACAGCTCTGGTTGTCGTTCACCTTGAGTGGATATCTTAAGGATTCTAAGCCCACGGAGAATGACCCTATGTTTAAGACATGCCTCTAATTGATGTTGTGTCTGTAGTTTTTTTTTTTTGTTTGTTTTATAAAGTTCATCTTCCAGTTTATCTATAACACTCATAAAAGAGACAAAGTCAACATCTTTGAATTCAGAAGTTGTTTTATCATCCAAAAAATTACCTGTTAGCAATGGATTATCTTTTCTTTTTACAAAGCCAAGCAGGTTCCTTTGTGATGGTTCAAACTGTTTAAAGGAAACAGGTGTAAAATCCAGTTCTATTGTATTGCTGGTTGAAGCAGTAGTTAAGGTACCATTTATGCTTCCCTCTGCCATTGTCACTTGCCACGACCAATGAGTATAAAAACCAAGAAGAAGACTCAAGGCCACAGCTTGAGTAAGTGGATAGAGGAATAAAAAACAGATAAGACAAATGTACCACAGTTGCATCCAGCAATCTAACCAAATGACAGGGAAGCCAATGAAAAAATAACATCTAAAGCTTTATTCTGGTAAGCGCTTTCGTAGTGACTAAGCACCAATTATTCAGACCTTTAATAACAACCATTAAAGCATTCCATTTATATAACAAGTTCATTTAAATCCAACCTATCAGAACACTTCTCTAATTAAATGTTTAAGAACAGTCAGCCTGCTTTAAAATTTTTTTTCATAAGTTCAAAAAAATCTGTCATCTGTAACAAATACAGATATGCATCTCTAAATGACTATAAAACAACCATTGGTTAGTAAAAATGCTTATATAATACTATGTTCTTTTTTCATATATGGACTTGCACTGAACGTTTAATCAATAAATGCCTATTCAATAAGCTGTTACTGGTGAAGCATATACAAACAATGCATTTGCAAGTAGTAATTCAGCACTAAAAAATTCTAAAATGAAAAGATATGTATAAGAGCATTTCTTAAAAAAATGTACGCATATCCTGAAAATATGACCTTGTACTGAGTACAACTTCTTACAGAGTGCTCTATTCTTCAGAACAGGCTTGATAGGAATCCTGTCATTTAAACCTCTGTCCCTATCTGCCCTTAACCTGATGATCCATCTAGTTTCAGAGGTTTCTGTGCGATTTACTATATCTCCCCTCTTTCATTCTCTCTGACATTTTCAGTGACTAGAAATCTCAAAGTATGCGAAGAGCCTTCGGCTGACGCATGTTTTGCTAGTGCATTTGTTAAGAATTCATTTTTTAATATTTAAAAGATGCTCCCTTATCCTGAACCTGATTTTCCTATTAGTCTTGCCTATGTAGAAGCAGGAACATGAGTTGCACACTGCCAGATATACCACATTCTCACTACTGCATTCCTTTGTCACATTAAACTTAAAATCCATTCCCGAGTCTGGATACCTAAACCTATTGCTGGTGTCATTGTGTTCCAATGGCAGTCCTTCCTATAAATCCTAGTGGAGAGACTTCCCTCAATGTTCTTGAGCACTTTAATATCTAAAAACTCCATCTCATCCTTAGAGAGGGGCATAGCTAGTAAATCTGTGCCAGCCTTTCCCAGGTGTGTGTGCGTAAAAATCCAATTTGTGTGCGTGTTAGCTACTTGGAGCAGGGGCAGAAAGCACTGGTTTCACAGAGAGAGTGGTGGAGGACTTGGCTTGGACACCCTGCTGGGGACTTGACTCTACAGTTGTGCCAGTGGGGAGTCTTACTTTGGGCCTGGAGAGAGAGAGCAACAGGGAGAGGGAAACCCAGCCCCCGGTCTAAGTGTGTTCCCTGCATTCTCGTAAGGAAAATTGTGCTTGATGTGTGTATCTAGTTTTGTGCCAAATGAACATCCCTCACCAGTGTCAATGGTGAAGATTCAGGCTCCTTGATTACTGGCCCAGAGAGGGGGTCGTCACAGTTACCATGGATGCTTCCCAGATAAGGTGGGTGGGGCAGTTCTTGGGAAAGACAGTCTAAGACACGTGGTCCCTGAAGAGGCCATTACAATTATCAGTGCCCTAGAAATGAGAGCGGTCCTAGCATTGCAGGCCTTCCAAGACCCTTTCCCCTCTGGGACCATTGTGATTAAAACGGACAACATATCAGTTGTTTGGTACATCAACAAACAAGGAAGAACTAAATCTCAACCCGTGTGTTGAGAAGATCTGAGAGTGTGGTAGTGAGCAATCTCATCCAATTGATTTCTGATAGCCACACACATTCCAGGGAAATCCATCGTGATAGAAGACAAATTAAGCAGGTCCAGTGTAATGCCTCATGAGTGGTCACTTGACATGAAATTTGTGAAAGATATTCCATCAATGAGGCCAACCTTGCTTTGACCTCTTTGCATCTCCTTTCAACAACAAGTGCAGCCGGTTCTTTGCTCTGGTCTCCCCAGCAGGGGAATCACTAAGAGAAGCTCTTCTCCATGATTGGCCCCTCTGGTCTCCTCTACGCCTTTCCCCCGTCCCTCTAATCCCCAAATTTCTTCAGAAAGCATCTCGATTGAAGAGCACAGTCATCCTCATTGATCCTTATTGGCCTGGTCAAATTTGGTTCTCTCTCCTTTGGCCTCATCTTCTTCATCCCCTTGGGTTCTGGAGCCAACTCCAGACCTCCTGTCTCATCCAACAGATGTGGTACACCCAGACATCTTAGGCCTAAAATTAACTGCATGGTTTCTCCACTTCCTTTAATAGCAAGACACTCCAGGCTCTCTTTCCCTGTTTGCCACATTCTTTTATCCTCCCACAAAGCTTCTACAAGAAGAATTTACAGAAGTAAATGGAAAAGGTTTGTTTGCTGGGCGCAGCAGACCAGTCTTTAACAAAGGTGCTAGTTCTTCAACTGTTAAAGTGCAACTAGATGGCATTTCTAACTTTCAAACTGAGGTAAACAGCTCATTGTTAGCCTCTTTCAAATGCTGCAAGGCATCAGAGGAACCTTTCTTCTTAGACCCCCTTTTAAAGATCCAACTCCTCCATGGAATTTCAATTTAGTTTTGCAATCTTTGACCCAATCTCCCTTTGAACCTTCAGCCAAATGTGAAGTAAAATTTATAACTTGGAAGATTGTCTTTTTAGTGGCCGTTACATCTACTAAAAGAGTATCAGAACTTCAAGCCCTTTCTTCTAAACCTCCTTATTTGATTTTTCATAAGGATAGGGCATCTTTACAATCTAATCTATCCTTTCTTCCTAAGTGTCAGAATCCAGTATTAAACTATCAGTCTTCCCGTTTTCTTTGCAGTTTTTTTAAAGAAAGGGTAATATATGCTACATTTACTGGATATTCACAGTTATGCGTTTCCTTACCTAGGACAGACATTTTCTGGAAATCAGATCAGTTATTTGTCTAATTTTTGGAATCAAAATTGGGTAATTCAGTTACCAAAGTGACCTTAGCCAAATGGTTACCCGATTGTATTTAATTTGCTTATCAAAAAGCAGTTTTGACTTTGCCAAAACTTTTAAAAGCTTATTTTACGAGGTCTATGGCAACCTCTTCAGTGTTTTTATCCAGATCCTCCTTGGATGATATTTGTGCAGCTGCAACTTGGGCTAACTCTCATACCTTTTTTGCTTATTACAAATTGGATTTGGTCTCTAGGGTAAGATCAGCCATTGATTCAGCAGTACTCAGGAGTATCCTTCCTTGGAGTACTCCCAGGATTTAGGAAGGTGGGGACTGTGTCCAGTTTGTTGACGAAGAATGAAAATGACAATATCAGGTAAGGAAGTCATGTACTCACCATAACATTCCATCTGTGTTGTGCATTTTCATTTTTCCTCAATGGCCCTCCCTCCAACCCCCTACCGTTTTCACTTTTGGAAGAATTGAAAGATACTGAAGGTACCAGTGTTCCTTTGTTTGAGCTCCAGATGATGTTATTTCATTTTCTTTTATGTCATACAGGGTTGAAGGACAGCAAACAAGATCTGAGGGTGTTGGGGGAACAAGTGCATTGTGGGTAAGGGAGGAGCTCAAGAATTTCAGTGTTCACGAGCTGGAAAAAACAGCTGTGTCAGATTCAAACCCATTTGTTAAGGAAAATGAAAATGGACAACACAGATGGACCATTATGATGAGTACATACCTTTTTTAATGCAATGTCTGGGGTGTCTGTAATTTGCATTGCAAGAAAATATCTGGACTCTGCACCGTGTCAGTCTTTGTAAAAAGGTGGAAAGAAGATGTATGTCTGTTTCATGCTGGTCTACAGCTCATTTGCCTGATGCTGCAGATCACTTTGCCAGTGGACTCTTTTATCTGACATTTACTCTAAAGAAGGCATGTTTGGTTCTGGAAAATAAACTGAAAGTAAGGGTGCAGTCCCATGTCTTAAATGACATTAAGTTTGAGTGTCACTTTGAGTGAAACTGGTTCCTCCTTTACGTAGTTTTTAAATCTATGAAAAGCATGTGTTTTGCTGTCTTAGTAGTTTGCAGTGTACCAGAGAAGTTACCAATAACAAGTTTATACTTTGTCTTGCAGTTGCTCCAGAGGTTCTGGGGTCTGTGGCAGTACCAGATAGAGCAGCGGGAGGAGGAAAGCCTATCAGAGATGATAAACAAGGCTACCTGTCACTTTAGGTAAGACCACTGCAATTCATTTTTAATTTTTGATTTATTGCAAGTCTTGGTATTCATGAGTGAATGAGCAGTTTCTCCACAATGCAGATGAAACAACACAACAAATATATGGGATGTTTTAGTTTATTTTGTCAGTACCTAGCATCTCAGCATCCCACCACCACACTTAGGCCGTTATGATGTCAGTGGCATTTTTACTTATGAACTTTGAACAATGACAAAACTAATTTGTGTGTGTCTGTGTTTGTCTGTCTGTGTCTGTGTGTGACCGTAATGAGGCTGATTGCCAGTAGACTAAGTCAGCAGTATGGGAGTTTATGTATAGGTACCTGAAGATGATGGTCATTGTAGGGGAGATTCCCCCATACTGAAATGTAGTGAACCTGAGGCTGACCACAATATGTAGCAGAAGAGCCAAAGGAACAGCCACCTGAGTGAGTATCTGGGGTGGGGGTTGAGTGGCAAAACCCTCTAAAGAGTGTTTTGTAAGCTTTCCCATTAGACATTTGACTAGGCCTGGTTCCATGGCACAGAGGGGGTGTAGCCCTGACTGCGATCAGGTAGCTTGGTTTTGATTAGTGTTTCGACTATTAGAGGATATAGGCAGGAAGTGAGAAGTGTAAAGAGGCGTGGTATCCTCCAGATATGTATTTATTTATTTATTTACGAACATTTGATTACTGGGAAAATCTGACTGGGTAGAAACCCATTTTCAGCGGAGGCCTGGGGAGAAAAGCTTCAAATTATTAGCAAAACATTTAAAGAATAATAATTTTATAATCTTCATAAATAAAACAAAAACATTTTCAGTTTAAATAATTATAACAAATTAGAACATAAAAACATTGGTTAAGAATCGATACAAGTTATATGACACTCATTTAATATGTAGAGAAAATTTAGATTGTAGAGAAATTAAAGGAAAGTTAGTCTAATACAAACAGAAACTGGAGTATGAAATGAGTGAAAAACAGGCTTATGGTATTCAGAGAGAAAGGGAAGATAATTTGATGGAAGTACAGAAGTAAGTGAAGAAGGGAGAGTAAGGAGGTATAAGGAATGAAAAGATACTTGCTCACATTTAGTGATATAGTTTATCCTGTTTTTATTTTTAAACAAGAAATATCTTTATTAAATTATCACTTATGACATAGACAGTAATACATTTATATAAATGAAAGCAAACAATATTGACATCATTTTACTTGCAAACATTATACATCACTTATAATCTACCCAGTCATTGTGAGTCAAACACTACATAGCTCATTTAAATCCTGCTTTCTTTTAAACATCGTCCCTCCACTGTATGTTTTTCCTAAAATTCCCATTTTTTTCTACATAATTTGCTCCTATCCCTTTCTACAGATCCCAATTTCAGTTGTTTTATCTCTGTTACTGTATTCACTACTTTTAGTACAGTTGGTTTAGACTTTGATTTCCATTTTCTAGTAATTGTTTTTTGGCAGCCACAATAATTGGACTCAGCAAGGCCTTACTATATCTAGGCAATTCTGATTCTGTGTCATAACTCAGAAAAATCATTTCCCTAGATGCACCAATTTGTTCACCCAGTATCTTTGAAAGAATAGTCTACAGGGAAACTTTAAAATCAGCCAAGTCATTACACTCCCAAAAAATATGTCCCCGATTACCTATTTCTTCCCCATCACACCTCCAACATTTTCTGTCTACTTGAGGAAAAATTCTCTGAAGTCTACCTGAGGTATAAAAATACTTATGTAAACATTTCCAAGCAAAAATCCTAAGTCTTCTAGATTTTGTTGCATATTTGGGAAGCATACATATATTCCCCATTGTTTCTTTGTAAATTGCTTATCCAGTCTGTCTTCCCAATTCTTTTTAAATTCCTCTGATTGATTTTTACAGTTATCATGCAATATTTTATACTCTGTACTAATTATTCCTTTAACAGCATCTTCTGTTCTAGATTCTACTAAAAACGCTACCAGTTCTGGTCTTTCGTTTAGGACCCCCCCCCAGTTTCTTTCTCTTTGCCTATACTCTGATATCGATCCTTGATAGGGAAAGGCAATCCATAATGTCTTCCCATTCTATTACCTTTCCCTCTCTAATCATTTTCTCCCAGTGCCTTAGTTCCTTTGTCAGTTTTCTCTAAAAAATTCTATCATCTTGCCTATTGTTTGTATCCGTAATTGCAGTCATCCCTATTGGCAGAATCCCCTTTCTCCATTTCCGTGTTGCCTTAGTTCTTAGAATACTTTCTGATACTTTATGACTACAGTATTCTGTATGATTATTATTTTCCTTAAAGATCTTCATCCAGAATTCCAGTCTTTCCTTGAGCTCCCCCTCTGTCTTTCCACTTTGAATTACAGGTTTCTGCTTCTGCTATATGTATAGGAGCCTTAGCTGTGTAGCTCTGAATACCCCTTCAAATTGGATAATCCCAATCCACCTTGTTCTGGTGGAAGAATCAGCTTATCCCACGTGACTCTTGCTGTCTTCCTCTGCCAGGTAGTCTTTCAGCAGTTTATTAATTGCTATCCACAACTTCTGTGGTTGATAAAAATATGCCTGACCTGTGTATAGGACTAAAGGGACTAAAAACATTTTAACTGCTTGTATTGTACTATCCATATCCATATAACAGAGCTTCCAGTTTCTTAGTTTTTTTGATTATCCTTTCTTTAATCTCTTCCCACATATCCTTAGCTGCCACACCAGAATTATTTGTAATCCATACTCCTAAGTACTTCATTTTATCACATCCCCATAAGATATGGATATTGCTGAGCCAATTTGTGTGTGGGTACATAATTTACAACTATTGCCTTTCGTTTAGCTTCATTAATTTTGTATCCTGAAAAGATCTGAAACTGTCTAAAAATGTTCCACAACACTGAAATGTCCTTTTCTGGTTTTATCAGGTATAAAATAGTATCTGCAAATAGAACCACATTTTCTTGATTACCATACCAATTATATCCTTCAGTTTCTGAGTCCCTTATTTTCTTTGCCAGTGGTGCTAAATATAATGCAGATAACAAAGGGGAAAGAGGACACCCCTGCCTGGTTTCTTTACACAAGCTGAAATTATCAGAGAGAAACCCACCTACTTTAATTTTTCACTATCAGTCCCTCATATATCCTCTCCTAATCAGCCTTATAGTTTTATCAGGGAATGCAAATGCTGCCATTGCCCTGCTCATAAAGTCCCAGCTTTACTCTGTCAAATGCTTTCTCTGCCTCCAGACCCAAATACAACAGTGGTATTGTCTTATATTCTGCTTCACTCTGGATCATCAGTGTTCTGTTAATGCTGTCAAATGGTTGCTTGCCCTCCACAAAACCACATTGATCTATATCTGTCGATTATGGCATCACTTTTGCCATTCTGTTAGCCATTATAGGCATAAACAGTTTATAATCATGGTTTAGGATTGAAATGGGCCTGATGAAGCTGGATCTTCTGGGTCTTTACCATCTTTAGGTATTACAGTTACCACCAATTTCTTCCAGGATGTTGGTACTTCTCCTTCTCTTAAAATACTGTTAACAAAACCTTCCAGATCTTTCAGTTTTTTTCCATCCCAGCGTCTAAACTTCCACAGGGATACCATGTATTCCTGGGAACTTTCCTGTGGATTGGTTATACATCACCATTTTTATCTCATCTTCTCCTATCCTGTTAGTAATTGAGCCTCATCTGCCTCTAACCTTTGCATATATTTAATTCTTCCATAAACATTTCCATTCGTACCTTTTCTTGATTTCCATATTTCTTTGCTTTATACAGACTTTCCTAGAATTTCTGAAATACTTCTAATACTTCTACAGGATCTGTTTTTGTCTTCCTTCTTGTAGGCTCCCTGGGCTTGGTGACACCCTTTTCTACTTTCTATTGCCTAAGTTGTGCTAAAAGTTTTTGTGCTCTAGAGTTATTATCAAAAAAGCAGTTGCTTAATGGCAATCTTTCCAAACTCTTGTATATTATCGAAGTAATGCCTTGTTTTCTGTTTAGCATTCTTCAGTTGCTCCTGTTCTTGTTCTGAGATTCCCCCTATTTTGCAGTACTTAAACATTTTTCAGTCCCTCTGTGCAATTCTTTGTACAAAATTGTCTTCTCTTCTTTTATTTCCACCCTATTTTTAAACTCCACTTTAGTTTTATAATACTCCCTAGCTATATTTTCTCTAATATCTCCTGCATAATGTACACTACCCATTCACTGAATTCCTCTTTTTTCAACAAATAGATGGGAAAGTGCCAGTGTCTCATTTTTATTTCATTACCCTGTGTTTTTATTTTAGTAATTATTGGTGCATGATCTGAAATAGTTATTGGGTTTATATCAAGACTTTCAATTAAATGCAGATGTTACCGTGAAATGTAAATTCTGTCTAGCCTAGCGTAGTTTTGTATCTTGGGGAATAATAGATAATTTCACTCAGAACTCCTACTATTGAATTATTGAATTCAAATCTTTCATGCGAAATATTTTCATAAATTTCTTCAAAAATCTGCCCTCCTTTGTTGTATTTTCCCTTCTGGGCCTTCCCCAACACATCTTCACTGCTGCAAATCAAAGGCCAGTCCCCACCTATAAGTAATGTTCCTTGCTGAAAGCTGATTATTATTTCTTCCAGAATTTTCTTACGCTCCATTATAGCAGTTTTGGATGGAATATAAATAGATGGCAGTGTAATAAAACAACAAAGGCCAGGTCACACAATTTTATTATAACAGAATCTACTAAATACACATATTAAATAGTACTAAAAAATCTGCCCCCAATTAAGCAATAAATTAACTAAAGCAATTTAAAAAACTAAACCAAAAATTTCCAGTTGCACTCTACATTAAGTCCAGCAGGGGTCAAAGTTGCATATGTTAAACTAAACAGAGATTCATTATATATTAACTTCTTTTTAATATCAACATGCCTTTCTTGGACATGGATTTTTTTCTCAAATAGTTCCTTTAAGACCAACTGGATCACTTTCATGACAAGTTTTAAAATGCATAGCAAGGGGGTTTTCAAGTTTACCATTTTAATATCCCTGACATGGTTCTTGTAATCTAAACTTGAAAGCCCTCTTGTTTTTACCAATATAAAACAAACCACATAAACACCTCAGTGCATGAACAATGCCCTCTGTGGAGCAAACGTACTTGCCCACAGATTTTATTTTTATTTAATTTATTTAACATTTGTTTACCAGGAAAGTCCAACTTGGAACGAAGCCAATTCATTGGAGGCCTGGGGAGAAACACTGCAGACACGTCTTTGTGATGTGGGAGGAAACCGGTACACCCAGAGGAAACACACATGAACACAGATTCCACACAGAAGGCACCCCAGCCGAGAATTGAACCGAAGAACCTCTTGCTGTTAGGCAACAACTCTACCACTGTGCCTTCCAATTTAAAAGGAACTCCATTAATTCTGTCATATATGTTTACAATATATCTACAGCTGATACATTTATTACAAGGAAAAGTTCCAACTTTCAAAGGTTCAATAACTAAATTAACTATGGGCAACTCAAACCTACTATGGACTACTATATCTTTAGCATTACATCCCCTTTTATAAGAAAACATGGGGACATTTCCTATCACCTCCCTTATATCTTTATACTGCAATAAAAAGTCCCAATAAAATGTTATAATATCCTTAATTTGTTCACTCAAAATATTATAAGTAGTAACAACAAAAATTATTTTATGTTCAGTCCCCTGCCAATTATATTTATCTGTGTGTACAGTTTTTCCATCTTCAGATTTCTTATTAGAACCGTTAATGTGAAGTTGTTCAGTCTCGCTGTTCATTCTTTACTGATGGATTCGGAGCTGATCCATCGGCTTCAGTACGGCCGTATGCAAAGCTCAAGGTCTTCCAGTAGCTCGAGGCCAAGCCCCTATCCCATGATGCACTGTGAATTACCCCAGGTATAGTTTGCTGCGGCATCTGATCGGAGGTTCCAGTGCAAGCTCGGGCCAGTACTATTTTCAAAACAAATTTCTTAGCAGTTATTTCTAAAAATTGTTGGCTAATTTTTGCTAAATAGTTTACTAGTTAAGCAGTTCGCTTTGTGTAGCTTCTTAAAAGCTCCCCTTTCCCGTGTGTGATTATTTAGCTTATATATATTCGGCCTCATGTGTTGTTGGCCTAGTTCCTTTCTTCTGTGTTTAGTATCTCTGCAGATATATATATATATATATATATATATATATATTTAGATTTTTCTAGTGTTGGCCTTTTGTATTTTGGCCTTAGATTAGTAGCTAACTCTTTTTCCTGTCAGGCTCGTTTTTTCTGTGTGTTTTGTATGCAGTTTAGAGCCTAAGTTGTGTGTTGAGTAGCTTAACATATTGTGTGCATTTTTGCTTAGGCTCCTTGCGTGTGTGTGTGTGTGTGTGTGTGTGTGTGTGTGTGTGGATAGGTGCCGTAGGATATTCTTGATTATCGGATCTGTTTTTCTTTAGTAATGGCGGATGACAAAGAAAAATACCCAAAGTCTGGTTTTAAAAAGTGTCCAGACTGCGGTCAAAAAATATCTGTTACTCATGGACATGTAACTTGTGTTTACTGCTTAGGAGCTGTCCATTTGCAGGAGTCTTGTAGCATTTGTCATTCTTTTTCCTCGAGAGTGTTACTAGAGAGGAAAAGGAAATTGGTAGACAGAGGCTTGTTAAAGCATCCATTTCAAGAAGTTTTGAGTGACCAGGATGTGGCCAGCAAGTCTTCCAATCCTCTATATCTTCTGAGGACTCTAAGCAGTCTAAGAAATCTAAAAAGTTGGAGGATTCTTCGACATCGACTCCACAGACCTTGGAGCCGACTGTCTTTTCTTTTCGGAGCCAGCCCACAGCCTTGGAGCCGGTATCCAAAAGGCCTTTATCTCCACTGCTTCAGTCGGCACCGTCGGTGCATTCTTCTAGGTCTTCTGTCAGCTTGTTGGATTTGGATATGGATCGATTGGTGCAGACGCTTTTACAGGCACCAGACCTTGCTAAATTGTTGTAGACCACTACTCCTGAATTGACTACTCCTACTCCAAGCCGTACCCGACCTTTGGAGCCAAAGGAAGCTGACCTGTTGATTGTGGAGCCCTTGGAGTCGAGACCTGCTCCAGTGTCTTCGACTCCATCCACTCTGATGTCCTCAGCACCGACCGGGGACTCTAGTAGCCGACACTCTCCAGTCGGGTCCGGGGAGGATAGTCGGACCGACTTGGTGCCGACTCTTTCTCTCGGGGCTTTGGCTCGGATGAGCTTGGCTCCTACCTGGGTTGACAGTTCCTTCGGGTCTGTCTACTCCTTCACATCGGAGCCATGGTGCCTTCGAAGCCATGAGGAGAGATTTGTCCCCCAAGACATCCTCGACTTCAGGCCTTGTTTCCTCATCCCCCAAAGCGCTTGTGTCTGCTTCTGCTTCCATCGTCCAGGCTAGGCGTAGAGACCCAGAGCCTCAGGTAGCCCCACAGGGTGCCCCCTGCTCTTCCGAGACCTCCCCAGAGGGTCCCACTGAAGAGGTTCCCAGGAAGAAATTGTGCAAGAGGAGACACTTGGAATCCTCAGAGGAGTCTTTAACATCTGACACTGACTTGGATGAGTCAGAAGGGTCCCCCCAGTCCCCATCTGAGGATATCTCCTTTGCTATGATACTCAAGATCCTTAGGCAGAGGGGTGATTGGCAGTCCAAAAGCCTTGCAGAGGATGTCAGTTCTCCTTAAGGCTTTCGGGTCTCAACCCTCTACCTCTTGGGTGTCTCCGCCCTTCGATGAGCTCATGCAGTTGGTCTCTTGGAGTGAGTGGGAGTCACCGGAGTCCATGGAGCCTGTTCCTAGGAGGCCTAATAAGTTAATATTCGTGCCACCAGATAAAACTTTCTTGTCCAAAGGAGTCGATGCCATGGTGGTGGCAGCGACCACCAAAAAGGAAATGTCTGAAACTTCTTCGTCTATTCATCCTCCTAATAGAGAGAGTCTAGGATTATGGATAGATATGGGAAACACATGTTTAGTTTAGCGACTTTTACTCTCTGTTCACTGAACTATTTGACCCATTTCACTAGGTTGCAAAGAGATCTCCTTAAGGAGTTGGGAGATGCTCTTCAGGGTGCTGTAGCTGCAGGGGCCTCTGACAAAGTTGCTACCCAACTTGCTACCCTAAATTCTATTGTCAACTCATCCATGCGAATCATATCATATATGCAGCTGATGGAATGAGTAGGGCAGCGGGTACAGGAATCGCTCTCAGAAGACATTCCTGGATGCGCTTGTGTTCCTTCACGGAGCCCTTTAAGTCTTCATTCGTAAACACCCCTTTTGATGGCTCATCCCTTTTTGGGCCAAAAGTGAAGGAAACTTTGACCAGGTGTGAACAGGAGGGAAAGACACCATCTGCCATTGGAGTCTGTTTTTTCATCTCTACTCGGCCTTACTCCAAAGGCCAAAGGGAAGGAAAAATGTGGTTCCGGAAGGCCCAAGTAGCCTTTCAGGACACACGTGGTGAACCCCCCTCTAGGGGCAGAGGAGGGGGTAATAGTGGAAGATGCCAGCCTCATGGCTGAGGGGGGTCCGCAACATCAGGGTGACAGAGATCACTTCTCTGGTCGATCCTACCAGCGCTCCTGAAAGGAGGCCCGACTGTCCTGCTGTGGAGGCAGTCAGGGGGTCACTTATCTTTGTATCCAGACGCCTGGCAAGAAATAAAAGACAGCTTGGTACAAAGTATCATTTCCAGAGGGTACTTCATACCTTCGCCAGCCCCCCCCCCCCCAATCCATAAGAAGAATCCCGGATATTCCACCCAGTTACAGGGAAAGCAAGCAATTATAGAGGTCCACAAGTTGCTAGAAAAAGAGTCATCCAGCCAGTCCCAGCAGACCAAACAGGATTCGGAACTTACTCGAGGTTCTTTTTGGCTCCATAGAAAACAGGGGACTGGAGGCCCATTTTGGACCTCAGCAGACTCAACCAGTATGTGAAGAAAGAGAACTTCCGGATGGTCATGCTACAGTCTATACTTCCCATTTTAGGGAAAGACAATTGGCTGCGCTCGATAGATCTCAAATGGCCAGGCCATCCAGACATCACCTGCTTTTCTGGCTGGGAGTCCATCATTATCAATTTCGAACCCTGCCCTTTGGTCTCACTACAGCCCCCAGAGTGTTCAAATGCATGGCAGTGGTGACTGCTCACCTGAGGCGTCTAGGATTCCAGGTGTTTCCGTATGTAGATGATTGGATGTCCTTCAAGGATGCATCTGCAGTCCTAACAAATGGGTTGTCCTGGCCTCAGGCAGCCCTTCATAGCTGCAGTTCAGCGGGTATAAAGGCATCAGCCCCAGCCGACCTTTCCCCAGTCTTTCTTGAGCAGAAGCTGTTCGCAAGGTGCGGTCGGTCAGAACCAGAGATTGCTACTACGAAGACTTCTAAAAGCTAAGTACCCGTTGGGGACTCTTTCTTGCCTCAGCCGATGTCAGAAAAAGTGAATAACTGTTTAACTTGTGGGAAACAAATACCTCATAAAGATTTCCACTCTTACTGCCTACCTTGTTTAGGCCCAGATTACCGCGTAGCAGGTTGTCTAGCGTGTGCTTCCTTCAACCGGCGAACACTTAGGCGTCGGTCGGAGTTTACAGAGAGGTTTTTTTCGCGCGCTTTGCTTATATCATGCCGTCGGAACTCGACTTCACATTTAGCTAAAAGCGTGAAAAGGACCGACACTTTCGCCGTCCGTTTGGTTTCGAACAACAGGTTAAAGGCAAACGCGCAGTGTCTTCACGACGCCGAACCGACAGCAGTTCCGAAGCATGCCTCCTTCTACCGAGGCCTCTTCCAGCATGGCTGAATCTGCTACTGAAAATCCACCTGCTCTTACAGTTTCTCAGGATTTATCAGATACTATCCCCTTAGATGTATCTACTCCTGCACGTGGAGCTGCTAGGCCCCCTGCATCCATGTCAATTAAGGCTTTTGCCAGGGCTAAAACAGCCAAATCTTCAAAGGCCGTGCCTGCTAAGGCCCCCTCTCACAGGCCTAGCTCTAGTACTCAAATGCTTAGTCTAGCAGAGGATCTCATTTCTTTGATCAGGGGAACCCAGTCTCACCCTGACAGGGCCTCTCACCCACCTCCAGAGAAGAGGCTTAGAGCAGAGCCCCCTGAGCCGGTTTCTTCAGATTATTCCTCTGATGATTCAGAAAGCACAAATCCTCCAGAGGGCCCTTACTCTCCATATGAGGACTCTGATGCAGAGGATTCCATACCTTCTGCCTCTCCTCCTGAGGAATTTTCTTTTGGGGAAACCTTGCATGCTATGAGGGAACAGTTTCAATGGCAGGGCCAGGATTTTTCAGATTCTAGGAAAAGGCTTAGGACCTTTTTACATTTACCACAGCATAGGCCTTTAGCTATTCCTCCAGTACTTACAGTTGTGGATGATGCATTTAATGATGCTTGTACTGCCCCTGACTCACTGCCTCCGGCCCCTGCTAAGCCCGACAGATACTACAGGGTTCTGGACACACATCATTTATATAAGGCTCCTATTGCAGATCCTGTAACTATTTCACAGGGCCCCAAAGCTGTAGCAGCTGCCTCTGCCAAAAACCCCCTCCCCTCTGAAAGAGAATCTAGGGCATTGGAGAGATGGGGTAAAAAAGTTTATACTTCTGCTACTCTTACGGCTAGGGCCTTAAACTGTCAATTCCACATGATTCAGTATCAGGAATTTCTGTTAGATCAGCTCACTAAAAAACTGTCCTCACCTGAACCTTTAGACCGTAAGTCCCTTCAGGATTTGGTGCATAACACTCAGCAGGTCAGTAATCATTCCTTAAAATGCGGCTATGATGCACTGGAGGCTTCCTTTAGATCAGCTATGACTGGTACAGTGATCAGAAGGCATGCATGGTTAAAAGAGCAATCCTTACCAGACCATGTAAAGTCAAAGCTTCTAGATGCTCCCATGGAAAAGCACAGTTTGTTTGGTTCCCCTGCACAGCAAGTGTTGAAGAAGGTGGAAGAAAAAGCTAAATCTGTCCAGACAGTCAAGGATTTCTTACAGGTCCAGCCTCCGAGGTTTAGTAGGAACTGGCCTTCCAAGAATTGGTCCTTTCCAGACACCACCAGAGCACAGAGAAGCAGAAATAGACGCCCTAGAGGCAGAGGTCAATCCAGAGGTGCCTACAGGGGACGTCAGTGGCAGCCTAACAGCCAGAGAACTACTGCCACAGATCCAGCCACTACCACTTCTACAGGACAATCACAGTGACTTGGCTCTGAAACCACCTACCAGGGAACAACTGGCAGCACCCTTAGGCGGAAAATTAGCCTTATTTTCAGTAAATTGACATTACATTACAGGAGACAAATGGAGTTTACAGGCAATAGACAAAGGCTACAGGTTTCACTTCCATACTCTTCCAAGGAAGAGAAGAATGCCAAACCTACCTCCAAACCAAAGGACAAACGCTCTACAGCAAATAGACCACTTACTAAGGATGAGAGCTATAGAAAAGGTACCGGCTATGCAACAAGGACAAGGATTTTATTCAAGGCTTTTCCTAGTACCAAGAAAGGAAAACCAATGGAGACCTATCCTCGACCTGTCCGCTCTACACACATATCTCATTGTTCCAAAATTCAAAATGCTGACCCTACAGCAACTTCTTCCCATGCTGGGCAAGGAGTCTTGGCTGGTGACTCTGGATCTCAAGGAGGCATACCTGCACGTCCCCATACGACCAAATTGCAGAAGATACCTCAGATTTCTTGCAGGATCAGAGCATTATCAATTCTCAGCATTGCCTTTGGCTTATCTACTGCCCAGAGTATTCACGAAATGCCTGGCATCAGAAATTGCTCATTGCAGGCTTCAGGGAATTCAAATTTATCCATACCTGGACGACTGCCTGTTACAAGCGGACAGCAAAGACAAATTAACAAAAGATTTGAAAAAGGTTATTCACCTGCTGCAAGCCCTGGGATACACAGTCAACACAAAAAAGTCAAGGCTGATACCATCCCAAAGGATAACCTTCCTGGGTGCAGAACTGGACACATCAAACCAGATGGCATTCCTCACAGCAGAAAAACAGAAGCAGCTACCACTCTATTTCATGGCATTAACAACGCAGAACCAGCTTACAGCAAGAAAAATCCTGCAAGCCCTGGATTACATGGCATCCTGCATAATATTAATCCCTCATGCCAGGCTACATATGAGGAAGTTGCAGTGGTACCTGAGGAATTTATGGTCTCAGCACAAGCACAGCCTAGAAACCCAAATTCCAATAATTCCATGCCTGAAGCAAAAATTCCAGTGGTGGGCCCAGGCCTGTCAATTGAACAAAGGACTGCCCTTCCACAGGCCTCACCCAAGCCAGACTATCACCACGGACGCCTCAGACCTCGGTTGGGGGGCACACATGGTGGACAAGTGCATACAAGGCTTATGGACTCAAGACCAGATGAACCTACACATAAATCAAAAAGAGATGCTGGCAGTAAAACAGGCAATTCAGACATTCAGACCATTTCTTCAACAGGGTCATTTGCTGATAAGGACGGACAACTCCACAGTCATGTGGTATATCAACAAACAGGGAGGCACACATTCATATCCTCTATGCCGGATGGCAATGGACCTCTGGAATTTGGCCCTGAGCCTCAACATTCAGCTCCAAGCCATATTTGTGCCAGGAAAAGAAAATATACTAGCGGACATCTTAAGCAGAACCACCACAGATGCCCACGAATGGATGCTACATCCAGACATCTTCAAAACCATCACAAGGAAATGGGGACTGCCAGAAATAGACCTGTTTGCATCCCCACACAACCACCAATTGAAAAAATTCTGCACAAGGACATACCACCCACTTGCTTGGAAGGTGGACTCCCTATCCTTCAGTTGGGAAAACCTGACAGCATATGCATTCCCACCTCTTCCTTTGATGCACAAAGTGCTACTGAAGATCAAAGAAGATCACCCGAGGATCATCTTGATAGCTCCAGATTGGCCAAGGCAACATTGGTACCCGCTACTGAGGAGTATGTCCCGGGAACACGCATGGCCTCTACCCTTACTACCTCTACTGCTAACACAGAACAACTTCAAAATCCTGCATCCAAACTTGAAAACACTGCAGCTAGCTGCTTGGAACATTACATAAGGAAAAATAACCCAGATTTATCTCAAAGGGTTAAAGACATTATCTTGGAGGCTCGCAGACCCTCAACAAGGAAAACTTATACAGCAAAATGGAAAAGATATCTCATTTGGAGTGCAACAAAAGGAGTGGATGCATCATTGGCAAACATAGCTAACATCCTGGAATACTTAGCAGAGCTTTTCCACAATGGTCTCTCTTACTCCTCCATTAAGATTCATGCATCAGCAATTTCAGCAGAATACAACATGGATCCTCCAGTCTTTTCTCAACCTCTACTCAGGCAGTTTCTCAGAGGAATTAAAAATGTAAAGCCACCAAGGAAACCTCCATTGCCTACATGGGACTTGAACTTTGTGTTAGAAAAGTTGACACTTCCCCCTTTTGAACCAGCAGCAACAGCAGAATTACAGTACTTATCTTGGAAGACTACATTCCTGCTTGCAATCACTTCAGCTAGAAGGGTTTCTGAATTACAGGCATTAATGGCAGTACAGCCATTTCTTATCTTCCATCAGGATAGAGTGTCCATGAGAACTAATCCTACCTTTATGCCAAAGGTGGTCTCCAGGGTATCATTAAACCAAGCAATACACCTACCAACTTTCTTCCCCAACCCACAGAACAGGGGGGAAAGATTGCTGCATACCTTGGATGTACACAGACAATTGCGCTACTACCTGGACAGAACCAAGAACAATAGAAAAACTGACCAGCTTCTGGTAGCATATGCAACAGGAATGGAAGGAAAAGCAATTTCAAAACAAACAATCTCAAAATGGATAGGAAATTGCATTAGATTTTGTTACTCTTTTCATGGAAAGGCAACTCCAGAAAACATCAGACTTCACTCCACAAGGGCTACAGCCACTACTACAGCTTTCTTATGAGGAGTGGCTACCAAAGACATTTTAGAGGCTGCTACTTGGAGCTCTGTGCATACATTTGCCAAGCATTATAATCTACCTTTATACTCCAGATCCCGAGCAGGTTTTGCCACTGCTGTTTTGCAAGGGATCTTAACTACACCATAAACTCTTAGTGCCTCCTCCCCTAGTTTGGCTATGGTATTCTACCCATTTGTTAGGACTGCAGATGCATCCTTGAAGGACATAGTACAGTTTTGTACCTACCATAAATGTAGATGTCCGAGAGGTATGCATCTGCAGTCAGGATTACCCACCCTCCTTCCCCTCTGTGGTACTCCTAGGGTATTTGCCCATCTTGTAGCTAGCTGGGGGAATCTATTATGGTGTATTTGTTTGTATATATGTATATACATGTTTATTTCTATTTGCTCTCTATTGTTTGGAAACATTTGCATTTATCCAAATTTAGCCTTCCTAGAGGGCACCTGACATCTAGGGCAAGAAACACTGAGGAAAATGGCGTCGGCTGATGCCTTTATACCCGCTGAATTGTGGCTATGACTTCCGGTGAAGTGCGACATCAGCCGAGGCCAGACCCAGACTTTGGAATCCGGCCGACCGAAGGGCTGCCTGAGGCCAGGACAACCCATTTGTTAGGACTGCAGATGCATACCTCTCGGAAATCTACATTTATGGTAGGTACAAAACTGTACTTTCCTTACCGCCACCACCAGGCATCAACTGATTCAGGCAAGGGAATGCACTCTGACACTCTGCAATCACCTAGGCATTACAGTCAACTCAGAAATGTCTGCCTTGTCACCATTGCAGCATATCGTTTTTATCGGTGCAGAGTTGGACACTTCAACCACCACTCTAAGACTACCAATCGAAAGAGTCTTCCTTCTTCATCAGCATGTCAGCACATTGGTATCGAAAGACAGAGCACCAGCTTCAAAAGTTCTAAGAGTATTGGGTGTGATGGCTGCAGCAATCCTGGCCATACCATTAGCAAGGATGCATATGCAGATTCTTCAATGGCTGTTGTACACTCAATGGTCTTATCAGGAACTTCCAGTGGATCATATGATTTTAATTATGAGCTCTTGCAAGAAAGATCTGCAGTGGTGATTGACGTCTCTTCACGTAACTGTAGGACACCCCTTTGTTCTACCCCCTCCAGTAGCCACTGTGACCAAGGACGCTTCCCTGATAAGGTGGGGGGGGGGCATTTTCAGGGAAAGACTGCCCAAGGCACATGGATGGATCAAGAGTCACATTTGCATATCAGTGTTCTGGAGCTGAGAGCAGTACTTTTGGCGTTGCTGTACTTCAAGGACTCTCTTCCCCTAGGAACGATTGCAATTCAGACAGACAATATGTCATTAGTCTGGTACTTGAACAAGCAGGGGGGAACCAAGTCTTACCCCCTTTGCCGAGAAGTCCTCAGAGTTTGGCAGTGGGCTGTTTCCTCCCAGCACTTTCTGTTGGCAATGCACATCCTGGGGAGATCCAACGTGATAGCAGACAAACTGAGCAGGACAATCTTGTTGCTGCACGAGTGGTCTCTCAGAAAAGACATTGCGGACAGGATTTTCCACAAGTGGGGCCAGCCTTGCTGCGACCTTTTTGCCAGCCACATAAACACGAAATGCAGAAGCTACTTTTCCCTGATTCCTCCTCCGGGAGATGCCACGAGAGACGCACTCATACACGATTGGCCCCTGGGTCTCCTCTCTGCTTTTCCACCAATCCCATTGATACCCAGAGTTCTACAGAAAGCAAAATCCCTGGGAAGGACCATCATTCTTATAGCCCCTCATTGGCCTCGGCAGATTTGGTTCCCATTCCTTCAACATCATCTCTTGGAGGATCTCTGGATTCTGGACCCAGTTCCAGACCTTCTGACTCATCCATCGGGGGACCTCCATCCTTCTCTGCATCACTGAAGCTGACAGCTTGGCTGCTCCAACTCCCCTCATAGCTAGGCTTCATAACTTCTCTAATGAGACAAAACAGATCCTTTTATCTTCTCATAAGCCGTCCACTAGAAGATTATATCTTAGTAAGTGGAAGAGATTTTCCATATGGGCTTCTACATTGATCCTTACCAAGCTTACTTGACATTCATACTAGAATTTTTGACTATGATTTTTAACAATGGAGAGGCAGCCGCAATAGTTTGGGTTCAGTTGGCTGCTATATCTAACTTTCATCTCAAAATTGACGGGCTAAATATAATGTCTCACAAGTTATCTAAGGCTTTTCTCAAGGAAACATTTCATATGAGATCTCCAGTGAAAACTCCCTATTCTCCTTGGAATCTAAATTTTATGCTGTCTCGTATAATCCTTCCCTCGTTTGAACCAGCATCGTCTTGTGACCTCAAATATCTGTCATGGAAAACTATTTTTGTTGCAGCTATTACTTCTGCCCGCAGTGTTAGAACTTCAAGCGTTATCTATCAGCCCTCCTTATTTGATTTTTCATGCTGATAGTTTCTCTTAGGACAAACTCCTCTTTTTTGCCCAAAGTTTGTTCAGAATCTAATATCAACCAAGTCATTAAGTTACCAGTTTTCTTCCCTAGTCATTCCAATAAGTTGGAGTATATGCTGCACAAACTTGATGTTCACAGACGACTCAGATTTTATTTAGATAGAACAAAAGATATCAGGAAATCAGATCAGCTCTTTGTTTCATTCTCTGAAGCCAGAAAAGGTAGACCAGTGGCTAAAACAACTCTCTCTAAATGGTTATCTGATTGTATCACCTTTGTCTGTCCAGCTGCTAATATGCCTTTGCAACACAAGATTAAAGCTCACTCAACCAGAGCAATTTCTACATCCTGTGCGTTCCAAGCCAAATTGCTGCTTGATAACATTTGTGCAGCAGCCACTTGGTCTAAACCTCATACCTTTATCACTCATTTCAAAGTTGATAAGACCTCCAGGGACAGGGTTTCCTTTGGGTCTACGGTTCCGAAGAATGTACTCCCGTGAGCCTCCCGAGATTGATGGTGCTAGGGACGCTACCCATCAGTAAAGAATGAACTGAGAGATTGAACAACTTCACATTAAGAAGTTATGTACTCACTATAACGTTCCATGTGAGTTGTTCATCTCACCTTCATTCTTACGTCCCTTCCTCCTTCCCTCTCCTGGCTGATAGTTGACCTAGAGGTAGGTCTCATTCTGGTTGCTCAATTCTTCTTCCTGTCTATAGGAGGATAGCTCATTTATATGGTTATAGTACACGCAGCAATCAAGATCTGAGGTAATTCACAGCGCATCATGGGATAGGGGCTTGGCCTCGAGCTACTGGAAGACCTTGAGCTTTGCATACAGCCGTACCGGAGCCGATGGATCAGCTCCGAACCCATCAATAAAGAATGAAGGCGAGATGAACAACTCACATGGAATGTTATGGTGAGTACATAACTTCTTATTAATTTTAATTTGATGCAAACCTCCTTCCACCACATTTTTATCAAAACCTTTCTTCAAGAACATATTAGCAGTCTTAGTTCCTGTTTTAATTAATTTTGATTATTATATAACCTAGAAATTTGCAAAAACTCCCGATAGGGACATGCCTTAATGGTGTGAGGTAGATGACAACTATTGCCATTTAAAAAAAATGGCTCGCATTGTCAAATTTCCTATTTAACTTAGTTCCTATTCATCTATCATTTAAACCTTCTAAAAAGACATACATAAATACTATACTGTTACCATATTGTAAACCATCAAATTTTATTCCAAACCTATTATTATGTAAATCATCTACAAAATACCTAACCAATTCAAACCCGTTTGCACACAAAAACCTAGTCATCTATAAATCGATATTTTAAAACAAATTTCTGAAAAAAATCATGCCTATAAAGATATTCCAGCTCAAACATACCCATAAATAATTACATGGCAGTGTAATCTTCCTCACTTGTCAATAGCCCCTTAGTACTACAAATTTACAATTATTATCTTTTTTATCCTCCTCTATCACTATTGAAGCTCCTCTTGCAATTACTATAAGTACTCACCTTTTCCTTTGTCCCAGGTATTCTGCTGAATAACCATTTTGAAAACTTTTCTTTATCAAATTCACATTTTCAGTTCTTTCCAATTGTGTTTCTCCTGTAGCGTAGCTGTTTGCACTCTACATTTTCAATATAGTTCACTACTCTTTCTTTTTTGTATTTGTTTGTGAGACCATTGCCATTTCAAGACATAGAAAGTATAATTGTGTTTAGTCATTATTCCCACTTTTTATGTGAAACAGCTTTTTAAGTGCCTAGTTCCAGCTGTTGTGTTACATGAATACACTGTTTGGCAGGTTGATCTTTTAGATAGTTGTTTCTTGTCATATCCATTTGAGCCTATGTCACATCTTACAAAACTTTGTTTTATTGAAAGTCCTTAAACAAAAAAGACACACACCCAATACCCCCTTAAACATTTTATTGAAAGCCCTCATAAAAGAGACACCCAATACCCCCTTAAACCTTTTAACTTAATACTAATACACAAAACTATGTACATCTTCAAATATTGGAGTTTTACCTTCCTAATAGGAACACATGTCCCAAACTGACAGGCACAGTGATAGACTTGGGTTAACCTAAAAGAAAGGTTATTTGTGCTAAGACACATTGTACAGCCTGTGCTTGTACTAAGTGGTGTCTGGTTTTGAGCTATTTTTATAGCTCTCATAGCTAAGAAAACACTTGAAGGCATTCAGAAAGCATCATCTTCTAAATGTTTCTATTTATCAGATTGTCTCCATGGAAACATGAGGACCAGATACAGAGTTGCTACTATGCATTCATGTATTTGGTGTTTTTTCATATACTTGCTTTCTCTTAAAACGTGTTACTAGATCAGGCTAAGGGCCGTAATCCGGTCCTTCCGCTATGCAAGAATGAGAAAAATTAAATCAGTTTTTCTTTTGTCATTCTCTTTTGAGCAAACCTTTCTCCTTTTTTATATTGCAGTGCCTAGATTTCTTAAAACTTAAGTTTATTTGTTTGTGTCTTTTGGCTTTTCCCAGTTAGGGGTCACCACAGCAGAACTCCGGTCCGCTAATGATTGGCAGTAGATTTTTTACGTGCCGAGTTTGCCAGCCCTGATGCACAACCTTCAACGAAGGTACTCCCATTCACGCATGTCTCCACACAGAAGACGCTGTAGCTGAGAATCAAACGGCACAACGTCTTGCTGTGAGGCGACAACACTACTGCAGCACCACCACCGCAGTTTCTTAAAACTTAAGTAGAAAGAGAAAAGAAAACAGGAGCACCTGTTTACATTAGCATCCCCATTACACTTAAAAGTAACTGAGAAAACTTTACTTTATAGTATGCAGAGAAAATCATGCGTTGTAAAAATATTACTTTTAAGAAAAAATTTTTAATTAGTTAACTTTCTCCCTCCTATTCCCCTCTCCTAAGTATTTTTCAAAAATTAATGACATGAATTAGGGCATATGCTTAGAGTCCCACATTTGTCAATTTACAAGTTACTGGTTTTATTGCTGTTCATCTCCATCTTCTAACTCCTGCCTCTGTTTTCATTTCCAGCATACTCTTGATTATTCTAGTCAACTCTTGTGCTTTTTCCCTTCTTCTAAGTATTTTTCATTGAATCATTGGAAAAGGTTTCACTAGCACAGTCTCTTTGTGGTCTTTATTAGCAGAAGAACGGGAAGCAGGATCATCTCATGTGTCACAGCTCATTTTTTGTTGGACATACTTTTGTATTTCCTTTTTAGCATGTACCCCATCAAAAATGATTGTGTCCCTTCTTGGAAAAAAATATTTTGAAGGTAGCTGGGTACAGCAGTTTTACTCTCATACCTGCTTCTTGACTTTCCCTGAATAGTGGAATAAATTTACTCCTCTTTTGCTTTGTGTATAGTGAGTAATCATTCTCTGCAAACACTGTCCTGTTTCCCTCATTTAGCACTTTGTCTTTCTGCCACAGTTTTGTCAGGATCAACTTCTTTTGCTAGTAGGATTGCATTGTTGAAGGTCTAGGTTGCTTTCTCAGTCAGGTTTCGAGCATATACATGATGTGCCCTTTCAGTTAACAACAACTTCTGTGGAATACCAGTCCAGTTGTGTATTTGTGGTTTCATAAAATTAATACCATCTGTTCCTTACATCATCTCTGGTACAGCAGAAAATCTCAGATTTTCCCTGTGTGCTCTGACCTCTAATTGTATTATTTTTTTTAAACATCTCTTCTTGAGCAGTATCATATTCAGCCAGCCTTTTCTTCATTTCGACCCCTGTTTTTTTGCAGTTTTATCACCTCATCTGAATATCTGTTTAAAGCTTCTTCCATTTTTTTCCAGCCTTTTGTTATTTGAGTTGATATACTCCATTAGTGTTTTTTTTTTTTTAAATCGGGTATGTGTGCAGTTGTCTCATACTTTCCTCTAGGTTATTGGAAGTCATGTCTTGAGCTTGCACTGCTTTTTGCTGAACAGCTGTAGTAATCTTCAGTCAGTATTTTTCCTCACCTTTTATGGCTTATTTTCTTTTGGGTCCTCTGTATTTCTTTTTCCTGGCATCCATGCAGTGCATTTTCTAACAAGTTAGTGATATTTACCCAGAAATATAAGTCTATCGGCTTTCTCTGCTGAGTTTATTTTCACACTGGGAGAGCTAGAATTAAGCTATTACGCAATGTACAGCCATCCTGGAATCCAAGTGTATTGTGGTTTTGAGGAAGAAAAGAGCCAGATTTTAGCTTGGAAGTCTTTCTGAGTGGTTTTGAAAGATGGGCTTGAGAGTATTAACCTGATGGATACTGGTAAGGAGTTCCAGGCCTTAGCAACCTTGTATGAGTATGGACAGTGCCCTGCAGTTTTTTTAGGCATTCACAGTGATGCTCTCTGATGGGAGAGGTTGTAGCGAATTTGGCTGTCTTATTATAACAACTATCAAGTTTACTTAGGTCGGATTTGTAGATATTTGTAAGCACAGGAGAGGCATAAATTAGGGTGGATAGTAGGTGAGTCCTTGTTGTTGTATATTTGGAGTGGTCAGTGAGGAATGTTTTATTGTGATACAGTAGACCAAGTTTTTTATGTACTTTTTTATGGTCATAGAAATATGTAGGTCAAATCTAAGGTGGTTATCTGTTTCAGCCCCTAAGAGTTTGGTATGATTTGTGGGGGTGATTGTGGTCTTCTTACAGGAGGAGATGATGAAAGAATCAGTGGGAGGTATGGCTCTGTGGGAGCTAGAGTAATAGCTTTGTTTTACTTGGGTTCAGAATGTGCTTTTGGTTTGTTATCCAAGTTTCCACTAGGGAAAACATTCTTGTGTTAGGGAGTGAAGGATGTCAATTGATTTGGCTGCACATATAATGGTGGTATCATCTGCATATTGCACTATTGAGGATTTAGCAATATTGTTTGGGAGCTGATTGGTGAAGAGGGTAAAAAGAAGTGGCCCCAGGAACCTTGGGGTATCCCTAGGGAGACTGGTAGGGAGGGGGAGAGTTAGTTTTGCCACACAGCAGCTTGTGTCCTTCCCCCTAGTTGGTTTTTGAACCAGGAGATGTCAGGGGTAGTAAGGTGTAGAGTTGCTAGTGAATGAAGTAATTTATTGTGGTTAACCAAATTGAATGCTTTGAATAAGTCAAGGAAGGTGGCAGATACAAGGAGTCCATTGTTTCTGTGATTATTGATAATGTTGGTGAATTCTGTTTGTGCCGTGGTGGTGCTATGGAAGGGACTAGAGCCATGTTGTTGTGTTGCTATTAGATTATTTTCTAGGAGATATTTCATTAGTTGAGTATTACCCTCTCTAAAATTTTGGATAAAGGGGGTAGTATGGCTATAGGGAGGTTGTTATTGAGTTCCAGGGAGGTTCCCCCTTTATGTAGAGGGATGATATGTGATGTTTTCCATAGCTTGGGTTCTATACACTCGGAGATGGATCTGTTGATTAGGATGGAGACAGGATATGATATGGCTTCTGCAGCTAGATGGAGGTATTCAGTGGGTAATTTATCTGCGGCTAGAGATGTTGGTTTGAGCTTAAGGAGTAGTTTTTAAATGGATTTTGTTGGATATGGGTGGAAGCTGCACTTGGGGCAGTTAGTTGGGTGTCGGGGGTACATTTGCAAAGGTGGGAATGTTATCATAGGGCTGGTTTGCAAGGGTTTGGATAGTTTTTGTAAAGTATTTATTAAATTGAGTGCGGATGTCTTCTTGGTTGTTATCTATTTTCGGGGTTGGGGTAGTTGTTTTTCCTGATTGTAGAATAGAGTATATTGCTGCCCAAAATTTTTGTGGGTTGTTCCTGTGCTTATCCTGTAACATTTGGTAGTAAGATGTTTTGTCTTTTTTGGTGAGTTTTTGGCTTTGTTACATAGTTCAACATATATTTATTTGTTGACTTGGGATTTACTGTTGAGGTAGTTGGTCCAGGCCTTTTCTTTTTTTGAGGAGGGATTTTGTGTCTACGGTTAACCAGGGGGCATATTTAGTTTTAATTCTTGTTGTTCTGGAGGGGGCGTGATGGTTAAGGGTATTTAAGAAGGTGGTAGTATTGAAATGTAGTACAGCTTCATGAAGAGGTAGGTTTTTTAGGGGGCTCTAGTTACACATTTTTAGGTCATTTATAAAGTTGGAGCTGTTAAAATGTTTTTTTTTTTGTTTCTAATTAGGCGCATAGATATTTGGGTCAGTTGTGTTTTTTTTGATCTGAGTAAACATGTGGCTTGGTGGTCACTCATGGTGTCTGGTAGACACCCTGCTAGGGATATCAGCGATGGGTGGGATATGAGTATCCAATCTAGAGTGGATTGGTGTTTGGTTCTCTTGTCTGTTCTTGTAGGGGAAGTGATGAGTTGGGTTAGGCCATGTAGGTTAATATGGGAGAGAGTGTTTTCACTGGAGCAGTTTTGCCAGTCAGCATTAAGGTCTCCTAATACTATGCTTTCTTGGGGGAGGGAGTTAGATATCCATTCTAGTAGTTTTTCTGTAATGGGGATATTGTTGCCTGGAGGGGTGTAGCAGCCTATGATATTGATGTGTTTACTATCATTAAGTTTTAGTTTTGTTAGAGTGAGTTCAACTTTATCAAGATCTGGGGTTATGTCTAATTTCTCAAGGATGAGGTGAGATTTATACACCCCCCCCTTTTTTTACCTATTCTGTTGCTGCAAATTATATTGTAACCTGGTGCAGTGATTTCATTTCTTGTGGTTGCCTGGTTTAAGCCAAGTCTCTGTTAGTATGACTATCTCAGGTTGTTAAAAGGAGAGTAGTGGATGAAGGTCATGGAATTTGTTTAATATACTTCTGACATTTAAATTTAAGATGAGCAAGGATTTGTCTCGGTGGAGGTAGGGTATCATTCAGGTTGAGGGTTGGGGTTCCTAGATTTTGTGGGTCTGGGTTTGGGTGTATATCACCGCAGCTAATGAGTTGGGTTCTTAGGTAAAAATAGAGTGTGAGTAGTTTGTTTAGGGTCTTAAAGTTCTTTATAGTTGTTTGGGACTGATAGCGTGATGACTGTAATCTGTGTGCATAGTAATGAATAAAGAAGGTTTGGTAGTGGTATGGGACTAGTTGAGTGAAAGGGTGTGTTGTAATAATGTTAGCGGACATAGTTTTTCTTGGTATGTGGATAAAATTAAGCTGTTGTTGGTGATAGAAGTTAGCAGTGGGAGGGTGGATATACCTAGGAGCAATAGTAAGAAATGTATGTTTGTGCGTTTGAGTAGTTTGGGCATAGTTTGGTTTAGTTAGTGTCATGAGTGAGAGATCTGCTTGGGATGGGGTGGGTGTGGTGGGTGATGAGAGGTGTTGTTTGTGATTGTAAGGTCGTTAATTGGTGAGATTAGATTTGGTGTGGTAGTATGATGGAGATGGGTGTGGCTTTGTATGGGTGTGATGTATAGGTATATGCCCGACTGAAGAAACTCCAGCTCTATTCAGTCGCATACCGTCTGCTCAGTGGTGATCTGTGCCTGACATACAAGGCCATGTCCAACCCGGAATTAATGGACATGCTCCACCTCAAAAAATCCAAATCCACCAGAGCCACGAGAGCAAGAGACTTAAACCTCAACACGGATATAAATAGGACGTGCTGGAGGGACAGATTCATCACCCAGAGACTCCCTACACTATGGAACAGAATCCCAGTCCATGTGAGGCAGAGCCCCTCACTGACTCTGTTCAAGAGAAATCTTGACGAGTGGATGGGAGATCGTAGGTTTACCCCGGGAATCATCTCTGTATCACTGCTGGACAGAGGCACAGCAAACTAATGGGTATAGTATTCTCATCCTAAGGGGTGGTGAAAGCCACACACACTCTGGCTAGGCTTATAAATGCCCTAGGGCAGATAGCCTGGTATGAACCTATGAACCTATAGGTAATTGATGTGGGGGTGGGTGGGAATGGGGTAGGGTAGAGCGAACGGAGCGGGAACCGCACTGGCTGGAGGAGTTCTGCAAAATGTCAATGTTTTCATGCCCCACTGTCTCTTTCAGGTTTTCCTGGGATTTTCTGGTTAGGGAGAAGCAAGGTAGTAGTCAATGCAACAGGAAACTTAGGGATTCCCCTGATGAATCCATGACCTCAGTGATGAGGAGGGCTCCACAAATCCACTCGCAATGACTCCTCCATCGGTGATCTTTTGGAATTGAGACAGCTTTTGGGATGGACAGCAGAAGTCCCTTCCCCAGAAGAGTTGGTGTTTCTGGAGGCTTTTGACATGGGCCCACCAATGTCTTGGGGTTTCCCCCTTCTGGATGTGCTTCTCAACCTGGTGTCTTGCAGGACATGGAGAAAATCCAACTTGACCAATCCCCAGGTAGCTGGATAGGATTTTGACCCCCCCCACCAAGTAAGGACAGACCACACTGGAGTAAGAGTCCAACAGGTGATACAGTCATGGTGGTGGCTGTCACAACAAAGGATATCTCGGTAGAGAGTTTTTTAGTCCATCTGCTCAGTAGACAGTCTTTGGCTCTGGACTACATGGGAAAGTATACGTATGCCTCAGCAACCTTCGTGTTGGGCGCATTCAATTACCTGTCTAATTTTTCAAGGCTTCAGTGGGATCTGGGGTCTGAAGTGTCAGATATTGTGAAGGCCCAGCACTCCCCAGAAGTTCAAAAGACCCTAGACTCTCAATTGTTAGTGATGCAGTCAGTTGCTAACATGTTTATAAGTTTGTTGTCTAACATGGTTGATAGCACATGTTTTGTGAAAGGCACCAGGATAGCCATGTGCTGGCACAAACGTTTGCATTTGTGCAATTTTACAGACTGCTTTAAGGTATCCATAGTCAATGCTGTGTTCAACAGTTCTTCCCTGTTTGGTCCAAAGGTCAAAGCAATGTTAACCAGAAGTAAGCAAGACAGAAAGACACTGCTGTAGGAGTGCAGTTTGCCAGTCCACAGTGATCCTTCTCCAGAAATCAAAAAGACAGTAAGCATTTCTTCTTTCATAAGTCACTGCAGCCTTTCTAGGACACTCCTGGGGAGGTTTTCCTTGCTGGGGTGGGGGTACCTTAATGGACACCATCCACACAGTGGAGGTGGTCTGCAGAGTCAAAGTTTCCACAAGGATTTCTTTGCGAGGCCTTTTCAGTACACCAGAATGTTTGCCCAACTAATGCTTTCTGGAGGTGGTTGGGGGTCGGTTCTTCACCCAAAAGCTTTAGGTGGCCATCACCTCAGAGATGCTATACAGTTCCATTTTTATTTGCCCCAAAAGAATCACAAAAATCACTTCCAAATTTGTCACCCTGTCAGAGAAGGGATGCAGTAGTTAAAATTCAAAAACTGCTGGCCATTTGAGTCAACCAAGAGGTCCCACCAAAGCAGTGAGGATCTGTTTTTTTTCCAGATTCTGTTTTTATTTCAAAGAAGAACAAAGACCTCAGACTAATTTTGGATCTCCCTGGAAGGCAAGCAGCCAAGGTACTAGGAACATCAGTCAAGGTTGTGATAGCTGTGGACCATGGCTCCATTGGTTTATTATTTATATTATTTTTGTCTGCTTTGACAGTTTGTTTTTTATTAATTTTGGATCTCAGCAAACTGAATAATTTGTCACGCAGACCAGGTTTCTGATGGTCATGGTGAAGTTCGTTCTGCCTCTTTTAAGGAAGGATGACTGGATGTGCTTGATAGACCTCCAGGATAACTGCCATCATATAAAGATATCGAATCAGGGTGATTGTTTGTTTTTCACCATCATTAAGCTGTGGTTACTAAGCACACTTCCTTCCTAGAGTAGGGGAAGGGCATTTCAAAGAGAAGATTTCCAAGGGACCTGGTCAGCTTTTGAGGCTGGACTTCACATCAGTGTCTTGGATACGACAGCAATCCTCCTAGTGTTGCTGGCCTTTCAGGACCTTCTCTCCAAAGGTGTGATTACTATCCAGACAGACATATATGTGCTGTGGTACCTGAACAAATAAGGGGAGACTTGGTCCTATCCACTGTGTCGGTAGGCCATGAGGGTTTGGCGTTCAGTGATGTCCTGTCAGTGGTTCCTGATTTTACATGGCTGGGGTACCCCCTGCTGTGATCTGTGTGCTTTCCTATTAATTGTGAGGTGCAGCAGCTTCTACTCCCTGATCCGTCCTGAGGTACAGTCATCCAGATCTGCTTAACTGTATGCTTGGCCCTTGGGGCTTCTATATGCTTACTGCCTGATGCCCTTGATAATCAAATTTATTCAGGAGGCAGCCTTTTGCAAAGCGATGGTGATTCCCATTGCCTCATTCTGGACCCAGACCCCTTTCTCTGGCCTTACCTGTGTTACCCATCCTGGATACTGAATCCCATTCAGGATCTAATCTCTCATCCCACAGTGATTCCTCTGCTCAGTCTTCACATCCCCAGATTGACCAAATGGTTTCTCCAGTTCAAGTGATGACCAGGAATTTCACACTGTGTGACAGAGTTATACAGGTATTTACCCGTAAATGAAAACATTTTGTCATTGGGGTTCATTCCAAGGTTTAGACCTTTTTTCAGCTCCGTTGGATACTATTTTGCATGTTTTGGCTGATGTTTTTCAAGCTGGGTTAAGTTATTTTTCCTTTAAGGCTCATTTGTCTGCTGTTTCCACTGTAACCTCAGCAAGAAGGATATCTGAGCTGCATGCACCATCCTTCAGCCTTCCTTTCTTAATTTTTCATAAGGACAGAGTTTCTTTTAGGACAAATCCTTTTTGCCCACTGTCGCCTTGGAATCTGCTTTAAACCAATTCCGTCACTTGCCAGCTGTCTTTCTAAATTTCAGTAACAAGGGAGGATATTTGCTTCATTGTTTGGATGTGCATAAACAACTCATATTTTATTTGATCAGACCAAAAAGTTTTAGAAAACCTGACCAGCTCTTTGTTTCTTTTTCCAGGTGTAGGCTGGGAAAACCTGTCTCAAAGGTAGCCATGGAATCTGCTTTAAACCAATTCCGTCACTTGCCAGCTGTCTTTCTAAATTTCAGTAACAAGGGATGATAATTGCTTCATTGTTTGGATGTGCATAAACAACTCATATTTTATTTGAACAGACCAACTGTTTTAGAAAACCTGACCAGCTCTTTGTTTCTTTTTCCAGGTGTAGGCTGGGAAAACCTACGTCAAAGGTAGCCATATACAAATGGTTGACCAAATGTATCTCATTTGTGTATGCTTTGAGAGGAATGTCTTACCTGCTAAGCCTAGATGTCATTCTACTAGAGCAGTTGCTACTCCTACTGCATTTTTCTTGCAGGCTTCTATTGATGTTGTTTGTGCTGCTGGTGCTTGGTCCAGTACTCATACCTTTTGTTTCCCATTATCTAGGGCCTTCTGGCCTCCTGGAAGTTGTACATGGCTGGGGACTTTGTCCCACAGGTTGAAGACAGCCAGAAAAGACAACATCAGATACGAAAGTTATGTACTTACCATAGTGATAAATCCATGTTGTCTTCTTCCATCATTTCAACCATCCCTCACTCCTTTCCCCTCCAAAATAGTTGTTGAGTAACTAAGTTCTGTTGACTGGTTTGGCAGTTGGGTCTACGGGTCACCCTGTTCGAGTCTTTGTCCCTTACCCTTATGACCATCATAATGTAGTAGTGGATTTTTATCTTTGACATTAGAGGGAGTGTTCAGGAACATATTTGATCTGAGCAGGATTGGGGGAGAGTAATGTATTATGAGTAGAGGAGGCAGAGCCCCCATGCTGAAGAATCTGGAAAAGGACGGGTTTGGATCAGAGTTGGATGTAATAACCCACAGGTTGAACCAGATGGAAGAAGACAGCACAGATCTGTCATTATGGTAAGTACATAACTTTTGATCTGATGTTGTCAATCTTCATCTATTATTGACTTGGGGTACAGTTCCAATCCTCGTAACCGACCGACCGATATATAGCTCGCGTCAGTCAAAAAAAAATCTCTCTAGCTACTGGTCTACCCACAATGCCCCTCTTTACATTACCTCAGATCTCATTTGCCGCTCTTACAGCAAGATGTGTCAGCTGACCCCTCTCTTGTGGCTAAATAAAACTTTATATTTTTGTCCTTTTTTCTCTATCTAGGTTACTGGTATTAATCTTTAAAATCATTGGAATCCTTAATTTTCTGGTTTACCCCATAGTGTGCGTGTGCTTGTTACCTTTCCCGTTAGTAATTTCCACTAACATCGTTGGTAGCCCCCCCCCCCCCGCCTTTACCATTAGGTAATCTTTCCTACCACTGCTGGTAGTGTTTTTCTTTTGTGGTGTGACTGTTTGTTGGCATTTCTCCTCTTTCCTTTTCTTTCTGCCTCTCCTGTTTTTTATTTGGGGTGATGGCAGAGAAATCCAAAAGCTCCAGTACTGGCTTCAAGCAATATGAAGAGTATGGCAGGAAAATGCCAAACTCGGATAGTCATGATTGTTGAATTTATTGCTTGGGTGCGTCCCACTTAAGTACTGTCTGTACAATCTGCCAGGGTTTCAGTAGTAGAGCCCAGGTAGAACATACAAATTAGCTTATTCTCAAAGGACTTCTTAAAGCCCCTTTCGAAGAAGCCTTGTTCAAGGCCGACCATTCTCTTCTGGCCTCTGGTTCCAAAACTTCCTGTTTGGTACCATCTCCTTTGGCACTGACTGTTAAGTAGCATAAGCATGCATCTGCAACTTCTACTACCCTTACCGGTGACATCAACACTGATCACGATGCCCATTCAAACTTCTACTTCTACCGTTTCTACTTTGGCTACAGTTCTGACACTGGCACCGATTGTTACTGCTGCCGTGTTGGCGCTGAGATCTTCCATGGTTCCGCAGATGATGCTGAAGACTGATATTTTTATTCAGCCTTAGGATCACTCATTCCCCCTCCTTCGACCCCTTGTTTGGACAGCTCCCTAGCCCCTTTCTAGAGAGACCCGAGTCTCCTTCTGGGTTGTCAGTTCGCTCCACCAGAAGTCTCTTAGAAGTTGATATAGTAAGGTTGATGGATCAGATCCTGACAGCCAGGGGTCTTCCCTCATCTTCTCGGCCCGTTCTCCCTTCTAGTGCAGGTGGTTCCTCCTATAACCCCTTCTTATTCTCCTCCTCTGACCTCGTCACAGGCTTTAGAGCTCTCAACTCCAACTTCACAGGTTCTAATAACTTCGGCGTTGACAATCTTTTTGTCTTCGCCAGGTATGGCTCCGACACCTTTGGTGCCTTTGGGACTGTGTCTTCGCCGTCAGGCCCAAGCGGTTAGAGTCTGCTCCCATTTTTGTCTGTGGAGCCGACCTTGCCTCTTTGGGCTGTGCCGACAGAGGACCTGTCTTCAGTTCTGGTTTGTCAAGTGGATCTCTCGGGGTGGGGTGTGACCCCGGTTCTGAGTTTGTCTGTCTCTGTTCCGGGCTCCCATCCCTCCTCAGGGGGTCCTGCCTTTCAGGCCATGGAAAGAGCCTGGCCACTGCCTCATCTCAGGTGGCTCCTGTGTTTCAGGAGTCTTGCCCTTTGACCTCAGGTTTATCAGTTTTGCCACCAACATCTGTCCCTGAACAGTGAGCTCTAAGGTCACAAGACTTGCCTATTAAAGACGTACCCTCTTCCAAGTCGTCTCCAGATGCTCCCACTGAAGACCCACCTTGGAAGAGATCATTTAAGAGGAAACACTTGGATTCTCCTGAAGTATCCATCATCAGGCATCTACTTCTACGAACAACTGATTTCATGATTTCATTCTGGAGTTATCTCAACAGTTGGGCATCACAGCCAGTCTTGCAAAGTCTCAACTAACCTCTTCTCAGGATATGGAATTCATTTGAACTTGTCTCAACACTCTGTCTTGTGTGGCATCGCGTCTCCACCACAGGTTGCAGAAAATGCAATTGCAGGTCCACCCTATTCTTTGTTCAAGCAAAATACAGGCTCAGCAAATTCTGCAGGCATTGGGCTCCATGGCAGCAGGGATCACCTTAGTCCCACTGGCAAGGTTTCACAGGAGATTTCTTCACTGGCTGCTTGCGAATCAGTGGTCTGTTCTAACCCACCCCATGAATCACCTAATTTTTATATCCAGCCGATGCAGAAATGACCTTTCCTGGTGGATGCAGTCCAAGGAGATTCTTCTAGGCCATCCCTTTGTTCCCCCTCAGCTCAAGGCCATAGTGACCATAGATGCTTCCCAGGTGAGGTAGGGGGATTATCTGGGGAAGACAGTCCAAGGAGCTTGGTCCCACTCCAAGGCCAATCTGCATATCAGTGTTCTGGAGCTGAGGGCAGTGCTTCTAGTGTTGCTAGTGTTTCATTCTGCCTTACCTCAAGGCACATTAGCTAGTCAATCAGACAACATGTCCGTAGTCTGGTACACCAACAAACAAGGGGGAACCAAGTCCTGTTTGCTGTTTCAAGAAGCCCTTTGAGTGTGGTAATGGCCCATAACTTCAACCACTTTCTGATAGCAACACACATCCCGGGGAGTCCAAACGTGATGGCATATAAAGTGAGCAGATGCATCCTCATGCCTCATGAGTAGTCTCCCAACTCCAGAGTGGTGAAAAAGATCTTTCTTTGCTGGGGCCAGCCTTGTTGCGACCTGTTTGCTTCACCCCTGAACAAGTGCAGAAGTACTTTGTTCTAATTCCCCATCAGGGGGAGTCCCCCAGAGTTGCTGTACTCCTTGATTGACCACCGGGTCTCCATTATGACTTTCCTCCATTCCCTCTGATCCCTCTTTTCCTCAAGAAAGCAGTTCAATTGAGAAGCAAGGTAATCCTCATTGCACCTTACTGGCTGCGACAAATATGGTTTCCCTTCTTTAGCCTCGTCTACTTCATCGCCCATGGATTCTGGACCCAGTTCCAGGCATTCTGTCCCATCCTCAGGGGCTAGTGCACCCCAATCTACAGATTCTCAAGCTGACTGCTTGGTTTCTCCAGTTCTGTTAGTCGCCAGGTATAATGACATTCCATCTCCTGTACGACACACTTTTTTGGCATCCCATAAACCATCCATCAGGAATGTCTATCTTAGTAAATGCAAGAGATTTTCTATCTGGGCGTGTGATAATGATCTGAATCCTATTTCAGCGCCAGTAGAAAATGTTTTAGCGTTTCTAGCTATCATCGTTGGTAAAGGAGCTTCTGCTTCCACAGTTAAGGTCATCTTAGCAGCTGTTTCAAATTTCCATAACTGTTTCGATGATCAGCCCTTAATCTCCCACAGGCTCTGTATGGTTTTTCTTAAGGGCATAATTCGTTGAAAGCCTCCATTCAAAGATCCTCTACCTCCATGGGACTTGACCTTTGTATTGCAGTCTCTGAAATTTATTTATTTTACATTTGTTGACCAGGATAGTCCGACTGGATACATGTCCATTTTCAGTGGAGGCCTGGGGAGAAAAGCTCCAAACTTGCAAACAGATAAAGACAAACAAGTTACAGTATATGCACATACATATTGTATTAACATACAAGTTAGTCTCACATTTCAAGCCTATGAAGAATACAGTTTATATTTAGAAATATATACAAATATGTTACAGTTTCTCTTATCAAACCTATAGGTGCAGCTTATATACAGAGTATCTGCTAAGATGTTACAGTTTCTCTTTTCAAACCTTTTAGTGTAAGAGGTTAGTCGCTGTGAATACAAAATTGCAGGGATATGGAAGTAGATGAGGCTTTAGTCAGGGTTAGAGCAAGGACATAACCAGTGAGTTTTAAAATAATGGGTTAGAGTTTGTCCTGCCAAAGGACAGCCTGCTGTCTTCCACTAAGATGAGATTGAAACCATTGTATGGCATGGTTGTTTAGGGATATTTTATTTAGGGTAAGTAAGTGTAGCTGGTGGCTAACCATGTCAAAGGCCTTGGAAAAGTCAAGAAACATGGCAGAAGATAGTTTGTTGTTACGGTTGGAAATTATGACATTAGAAAAGGAGAGGAGGGCTGAGGTGGTACTGTGCTGTGGTCTAAATCCTTGCTGGGAGTTGGCCAGAAGATTATGTTGAATAAGATAGTGTAAGAGTTGTTTATGGATACACTTTTCCATAATTTTAGCCAGAGGGGAAAGGATAGCTATTGGTCTATAGTTTGACAGCTCAATGGAGCTGCCTCCTTTGTGCAGTTGTATGACATGTGATATTTTCCAGATAGAGGCTTCAGTTATTGTTCTGTTTATCAAAATAGAGACAGGGTATGCTATAACAACAGCAGCTTTTTGCAGGGAGGAGGTCTGCTGAAAGGGTGGTTGGTTTGAGTTTTTTAATTAGGGCTCTAATGAGTGAAGTCAGAACTTTTTGGAAGCTAAAGGTGAGAATGTCACTGGGTTTAGGAGTTTCAGTGTTAGGACAAGTGGGTTTAAGTTTGTTAGCAAGGGCCTGCATGGTTTTGGTAAAGAAACTGTTGAAGGTGTTGGCAATGGACTCTGGCGATTTTTGGGTTGGGGCTGAGGTGGTTGGAGTTGTGGATTGCCCCAGGTAGAGAAGTTTAATACCTGCCCAGAACATTTGTGGCTTGTTGTGGTTCTGCTGTTGATAGCAGAAATGTTTTTTTTTTTGTATCATTCCTATATTGTCGAAATTTGAGTTGATCGTGTGGGGCTTTAGAGGAGCACCAGGTGTTCCAGGCATTATTTCTTTGGATGATCTTTATCTTGGTTTCTTTAGTGAGCCAGAGAGCAACTTTTGTTTTAATTCTAATAGAGCGTGCAGGTGCATGGTTGTCAAGGATGACCAGGAATGTGTTATTTAAGTGTGTTACTGCCTCATCTAGTGGTAGTTTTAGAATTGACCAGTTGCATAATTTAAGTTCTTCTAAGAATTTATAAAGGTTGAAGTTTTTGTTATTTTTTATTTTATAGGTGGCTAGATGTGGGCATTAACTTTATGCTTATAGTATACGTTAAGAAATGATCACTTAGGTCTTCAGGGAGAGTACCTGATATGTACATGTAGTGGAGGCTATTAATTAGTATCCAGTCTAGGATACTTTCTTTATTGTTAGGCTTGCTGATCCTAGTAGAGGAGGTTATAGTTTGTGTAAAACCATGTAGGTTTACGTGGGTGGTTGGGGTCTCTGCAGTGCAGGTGTACCAATCTAAATTGAGGTCCCCTAGAACAATGGTCTCTTGGGGGTTGGCATTGGATAGCCAGTAGAGGATATCTTCTAGGGTCCCTGAGTTATTATCTGTGGGAATATAGACACATACTATGTTTATACATTTGTTTTTATGTATTTGTGGTTTGGAAATCATAGCTGCGGTGGTACGGCGGTAGCGTTGTTACCTCACAGCAAGAGGTTCTCCCGTTCGATTCTTGGCTTGGCTTGGGAGTGCCTTCTGTGTGGAGTCTGCATGTCCTCCCCGTGGTTGGGTAGTGTTTGAAAGACATGCGTGTGTAAATGGGTGTGTCTTCGTTGAAGGTTGGGCGTCGAGCTAGCACCTCGGCATTTTGTAAAAATCTACTGACAATCATTAGCGGACCGGAGTTCCGCTGTGCCGACCCCTTACCAGGAAAAAGCCGAAAGACAACAACAACACTAGTTTGGAAATCATAATTTCTGCTTTGCTAAATATAGGTGGTTGAAAGTTGTCTAGAGTAACATTTAGGGTGGTTTTATAGAGAACAGCAACCCCTCCCCCTTTCCTGGTAGTACGATCTAGCCTGAGTATATTATACCCTGGAGGTAGAATTTCATTATCTGGTGTAGTCGGTTTTAACCATGTTTTTGGTGAGACAAAGTATGTCTGGGGAGTAGGTTGTCAGGTGGGCATGGAGGTTGTGGACTTTATTGTTAATGCTTCTAATGTTTAAGTGGCAGGTCAGTAGTGAGTTTGGGGGGGGGGTCTGTTTAGGCTTTGTCTTATGTTTGGGCTGTTATGATTAGAGTTAGTGTTGTCTTGTCTGGGGATGGTGGCCCAGGGTTGGGGTGGATGTCCCCATCAATAGTAAGGGTGTGGGGCAAACTAGCTATGAGCTTTAGAAATTTGTCAGATTTGGTAGTATTTAGTTTTGGTGTTAACATATCTGGGTATAACAGGGTGGATGTTAGCAGGGGTAAAGGAGTTTGCGTCGATGGCCATGAATGAGTGGAGAGAATGGTTTGAGAGGATTGGGGTGGTAGCAAGGCGTTTGGGATGGTTGAGTCCTATGTGGGACTGGTTTTCATAGATGGTGAGAGAATAAAGGGTGATTAGTAAAGGTAGGGTGTAGAGTAGAGGTGGTATTTTAGAAGACTTTGTAAGTTGTTGTCTTTCGGCTTTTCCCAGTTAAGGGTCGCCACAGCGGAACTCCGGTCCGCTAATGATTGGCAGTAGATTTTGACAAACGCCGAGGTGCCAGCTCGATGTCCAACCTTCAACGAAGGCACGCCCATTTACGCATGTCTTTCGAATGCCCACCCAACAGCAGGGAGGACATGCAGACTCCACAGAGAAGGCACTCCCCGCACTCCAGCAGAGAATCGCACAGGAGAACCTCTTGCGGTGAGGCAACAACGCTACCGCTGCACCACCACGGATATCACATGTATGTAAATAAGAGATGTTAACTGGGCTATAGGAAGAGATGCAATGGATCTCTCGCAATTTGTCACAGACTGGTATGAGCCTTGCAGTGAGCAGCATTCTACTTTCACCATGGATAATATTACAGTATGAACATAGAAATGTTGACCAATACTCGACTAAGTTTCTGGTGTCACTCCAGGGGGATCCAATATCAGTCAGCATGGGAGGACAGTCAGGCCACATTGTTTTGCTGAGAATGGACTGCACCCATCCTCATAAGGCTTTCAGATAATGGTTAAAACTTTATCCACCCTTTTAGATCACCTTTTTTTTATTAGGCAATGTCAGACATAATGGGGTAAATATACTCCTGGTAGGTAGGCAACCTAGGTGTAATATAGTAGGTGGAGAGAGAGTGGGTTATAAATGAATTCTCAGAGCTTGTGATTAAGTAAGAGGCTTTTTTCTTGCTTTCTTACTTGCTTTAAAATCTAATCTATGTTCTGTTTTTAAACACAGACAGTACAATTTGGTGGAACTTTTTAGCATTAAGAGCTTTATATAAGGGCTGAGAAGTTTGGTGCTGTTGACCCAGTACGGCTAAATTAAACAGTTTAAGCAGAAAGACTTTAGAAAAATAGTAACCTTAGTTAAGTTTGTTATTGAGGGTAGACCAGTTTGGCTATCTGTTTTCTTTTCTTTTTAAATGCCCAACTGGATGCAGTCCCTTATAACTGTGTGAGCTGTGAGAAGAGACGATACCTAATAATAGATATTTAGTGTTAGCTCATCATCAGAAATAGAGCTATAGCAAAAAAATAATTGAACAGTGTTTCATGACATATATAACACAGCGACTGAGAGAAAAAGCATAATCCTTACATTAATAGTACACTGCACAGCCCTAAGAAACAGTTTCAAGTATTTGATAGCTAAATAGAACAAGTACGCAAGATATAGCATGTATAAGAAGAAGAAACGCTAATTAGGATCACACTATTCTGCATACGGCATCCTGCATCTTTAGCATGAAAATAAAGTTCAATGGTAGTAGCGTTTGGGAAGTAGGCTGTTTGTACAGAGTCTAGGATGTAAGAATTAGACTAAGTACTGCAACAAAGATGTTATGTGATCCCATCTCGCCTACATTCTGTACTGATGGGTTCGGAGCCGATCCTGGGCTCCGACTCGGCACGCTATACTATAGAGCGAAGTCTCTTATTGGCTGAGCTATTCTACATCCCAGGATGCACCACCACAGCTTCCCCAGATCTCGTTTGCCGCTTGACAGCAATAGACGTGGTCTCGACTTGGCTGAGCTGAGTACTCTTTACTGACAAATTTTCTGTCAAAATTTTCACCCAAAAAGCTGTTTTAACAGCTACTTATCGTTTTTTGTGGTTTGTTGAAAGTTTGTGTGAATTTATTTTTAGCATTATGTTCCCGCTTAAATAGTAGGGGTTTCCTTGCGCTCTACTTCAGGCCGTGTTACAGCCTCCTTTGTTGCTTAAAGTTTTTTGTGTGGTATTTGTTCCTCTAACGTCAAGGTCCCGTTTTAGTTAGAGGGCCTTGCCTCAGCTCTTCTAGAGCTGTGTTATAGTTTCAGTCTGTGTCTGATTTACTGGCCTATCCTGTTTAAATTAGAGGGGATTTGGCATCTCTGTGTGGTTAGTTTTTTTTCCTTAGTCTGGTTTTGGTGTGTGCCTTTGTGGTGATGTCGAAGGAACATAGGCCTTCGGGGTTTAAAAAATGTACCAAGTGTGGGTACAAAATGTCAATCACAGATGACCACTCTCTGTGTGTTTATTGCCTAGGCCCTAAGCACCTTCAAGAGTCTTGCAGTGTATGCCACGCGTTTTCTTCTCGTGTCCTCCAAGAGAGGAAAAACAAATTGATACTGAAGGGGCTTATCACCCCTTCTTTTGAGGAGGCTTTATCGTCTTCCCCCTCTCCCTCCAGGAAGAAGAAGTCTTCGGCTCCGACCAGTCCGTCGGAGCCGACAGCAAAAAAATCAAGGCAGGCTTCTCCGTCGGCTCCACGGACTTCGGAGCCGAGGTCGGAACGGTCTGCCTCGATGCCTCCAGCCTCGACTCCTCTGTCTTCGGAGCCGAGCGCTCGAGCATCGAGAGGCGGGTCACCTTCTCCGGCTCCATTGGTTTCGGAGCCGAGAAAGGTCGCTCGCTCAGACTGTTTTACCTCGGCGCCGAAGTCCCCGTCGGCTCCGAGGGAAATTGCTGTGCTGGTGGAATCTCCCTCGGCACCGATACTACTTGAGACTATTCAGAGCCGGTCCCCCAGTCTTTCGGAACCTGCGGAGAAGTCAACTCGGGCCCGATCGGCCTCTTCTCGGTCTTCGAGGATGTCCGATTCGGATATAGACAGGGTGCTTCAAAGGCTGTTTCAGTCTCCAGTCTTCCAAAAGTTAGTCTCGGCTCCAGCCCAGTCGGCTCCGGAGCCGATTGTCCACCCTGTTGTCTTGGTTCCTCCTCCAACAGCCTCGGCACCGTTGGAGTCGGTGCTGGTGGAGCCGGTGGAGGTTTTCGGGTCGGCTCCGACCCTTACTCCAACCCCGACCTTCGGGTCGGAGTTTGGTACACGGACCTCCTTGGTCGACCCCGGGGGTGACGCTTCGGGACCGATGGTTTCGGTTCCGAGCCTCCCTCTCGGTGCGTCGGCTGCGGGGGTGTCGTCTACTGTTGTGGCCTTGGGGGTCGGACCCTCCCAGGACTCGGGGAGGGTCCGGCCTTCAGGGCCATGAGGAGTGCTTTGGCCAAATCTTCCTTGGCTACCTCCACCATCTCTCCGGCACCTTCCCTTGGCACGGAGACTGGTTCCTTTGTAGTCCCCCTGTCTCAAGACAGCGGAGCCCTGGGGCCTGAGGTCACCCCCATTGGGGGTTCCCCCCTTCCTGGAGGTCCTTCCGAGGCTTCTTCGGAGGAACCTCCCAGGAAGAGACAGTGCAAGAGGAAGCACGTCGACTCCCCGGACGAGTCTCTCACCTCGGACACCGACCTCGATGATGCGGAGGGGTCCCCCAAGTCGTCCTCGGATGATGTCTCCTTTGCGGACATCTTAGAAATCCTGAAGCAACGAGGCGACTGGCAGTCCAAACCCCCTTCTGCTGAGGAGTCGGTATTCCTCAAGGCCTTCGGGGCTCAGCCCTCTGCCTCCTGGGTGTCTCCGCCCTTCGATGAGCTTCTGGATTTGATCTCTCGAAGGGCGTGGGAGCACCCGGATTCTGTGGAACCGGTGCCAGCTCGCCCTAATAAATTTCTTTCAGCCCCCCGAAAAGGAATTCCTCTCTAAAGGTGTGGCTGTAGATGCCCTGGTGGTGGCATCTGCTACCCAACAAGATGTGGCAGAGGCGTCTATGTCCGTCCATCCTCCTAATAAAGAGTCTAGGAGCATGGATCGGTACGGGAAGCGCACCCTTACTTCAGCAGCCTTTACTTTAAGGTCTCTGAATTATCTGACGCACTTCACCAGACTTCAGAGGGATCTGGTCAAGGAACTTTCAGATACCCTCTCTGGTAACCTACCTGAGCAGTTGTCCCAGACGGTTAGCTCTCAGCTGGCTACCTTATCATCATTATCAAACTCGTCCATGAGGCTCATTTTGTATGCAGCCGAGGGGGCGAGTAGAGCGGTGGGAACAGGTGTTGCTCTACGGAGACAAGCCTGGCTCCGCTTGTGTCACTTTGCGGAGGCCTTCAAGTCTTCCTTTGCCGACGCTCCCTTTGATGGGTCCTCTTTGTTTGGACCCAAGGTAAAGGACACCTTGACCCGCTGTGAACAAGAGGGTAAGACTTTGACTGCCGTAGGAGCACGCTTTTCCACTCCCTTCCGGCCTTATCCCAAGGCTATAAGAGGGGGGAAAATGTGGTTCCGTAAATCCCAAAAGACTTACCCCTCACAGCAGGATGATTCCCCTTCTAGAGGCAGAGGAGGGGGAAATTTTTCAGGAAGACGCCGTCCCAGAGGCGGCAGTGGCCCCCGCAACACTGGAGACCGCGAGTCCTTTCATGGCTCCTCAACCTTCCAGCATCCCTGAAGGATTGCCCGACTGCGCCGCTCCAGAGCCAGTCGGGGGTCATTTTTCGAGGCACCTAAAGGCCTGGGAGAATATCACTCAGGACCGATGGGTGCTCCGAATCATTGCTGGAGGTTACACCATCCCTTTTTCTCAGCCCCCCCCCCCACCATCCCGGAAAATCCCGGACCCACCACCCAGTCAACGGGATCTCGCAGCCTTCGAAATCTCAAAGCTGCTTCAAAAAGGAGTCATCCAACCGGTCCCCAAAGACCAGACCGGATTAGGGACTTACTCAAGATTCTTTTTGGTGCCAAAAAAGACCGGGGACATGAGGCCCATCTTGGATCTCAGCAAACTCAACCGTTCTGTCAAGAAGTCCAAGTTCCAGATGGTCACCTTACAATCCATTCTCCCGCTGCTGGAGGAAGGTGTTTGGATGTGCTCCATAGATCTCCAGGACGCCTATTATCATATCCTGATAGATCAAGCGTCCAGAAGACACTTGCGCTTCATCCTGGGAGACAGTCATTTCCAGTTCCGTGCACTGCCCTTTGGTCTCACCACAGCCCCCAGGGTGTTCAAATGTTTGGCGGTGGTGACTGCTCACCTGAGAAGTCTAGGATTCCAGGTGTTTCCATACCTAGACGACTGGCTCCTAACTGCCACCTCCAGGCGTCTACTCTTACAGAACCTAGCAGCCACTATATCTCTAGGCAACTCCCTAGGAATCACCTTCAATTGGGAAAAGTCTGTGTTGCTGCCATCTCAGCGCATACGGTTTATCGGAGTAGAGATAGACTCAAAGCAAATGCGGGTCTATCTTCCTACAGAGAGGATAGAAATATTACAGTCTCAAGTTCGAGCATTGCTCCTCAAACGCCGAGCCCCAGCCAGGATGGTCCTACAACTGTTGGGTTCCATGTCGGCTACCGTTCTTTTAGTTCCCTTAGCAAGATTGCATATGAGGATTCTCCAGTGGCTCCTGTCAGTCCAGTGGTCTTATCAGGATCTCCCTCTGTCACCTCATTCTGATCACTGAGACGTGCAAACAGGACCTCCGTTGGTGGCTTATTTCCTCCAACCTGGATCAGGGGCGACCCTTCGTTCCTCTACCTCCAGTGGCCACTTTGACTACGGACGCCTCCCAGACGGGGTGGGGGGGACATTACCTGGGCAGGTCAGTCCAAGGCAAGTGGCACCCCGACGAGAGTTCCCTCCACATCAACATACTGGAAATGAGGGCGGTGCTTCTATCGCTACAAGCACTACACAGTTTCCTCCCCCAGGGCATGATTGCCATTCAGTCCGACAACATGTCAGTAGTCTGGTACCTGAACAAGCAGGGAGGGACCAGGTCCTACCCCCTTTGCAGAGAGGCCATGAAAGTATGGGATTGGGCGATTGCAACCAACCGTTTCTTGGTAGCAACACACATTCCGGGGAGATCCAGTGTGATAGCCGACAGAACTATTCTCTCCCCGCACGAGTGGTCTCTGAACGACAGAGTGGCAACTCAGATTTTCAGAAGATGGGGAACTCCTTGTTGCGACCTCTTTGCAACTCCTCTCAACACGAAATGTCAACAGTTCTTCTCTCTCACCCCAGTTCTGGGGGAGTTTCCCAAGGACGCCCTAGTCCAAGCTTGGACCACCGGCCTACTGTACGCCTTTCCACCAGTTCCCCTTCTTCCCAGGGTGATCCAGAAGGTGATTCACTTGCAGAGCAAGATGATTTTAGTTGCCCCATACTGGCCTCGTCAAGTCTGGCTGCCCTTTCTTCGGAAATACACACTGGACGGTCCATGGTTCCTGGACCAGGTTCCAGACCTCTTGATCCACCAGTCGGGACAGCTTCATCAGTCCCTTCACTCGTTGAGGTTAACAGCTTGGCTCCTCCACTTCTGACCATAGTCAGGAACCGTGTTTTGGACTTGGAAGTCATACATATCTTGTCCTCGGCCCACAAGACTTCGACTAAAAAAATGTATAACAGCAAATGGAAGAGATTCGCTATTTGGGCCCAACTCCTGGGATTAGATCCCATTACTGCCCCGGTGCCAGAAGTTTTGAAGTTTTTAGCTTCTTTATTCAATCAAGGTTCTTCGGTCTCTACCATCAAGGTTCAATTGGCAGCTATTTCTAATTTTCATGAAAGTATAGACCCACCTTTGATGAGCAATAAGTTGTGTAAAGCCTTCATGAAAGGTGCTGGGCTGCTACGACCTCCGATTTCTCATCCCGCTCCACCGTGGGATCTTAATTTCGTGTTAGGTGCTTTGACCTCTTCCCCCTTCGAGCCGGCAGCAACTTGTGACTTGAAATTTCTTTCTTGGAAGACTGCTTTTTTGGTGGCAATTACATCAGCCAGAAGAGTTTCGGAACTTCAAGCCCTATGTGTCAAACCACCGTACCTGGTTTTTCACAAGGATAGAGTATCCCTCAGGCCTAATCCATCCTTTGTTCCCAAAGTTTGTTCTAGTTTTTGTCTTCAACAGTCATTGGAACTTCCAGCTTTCTTCCCAAACTACTCAGACAGAGCGGAATACATTTTCCACTCATTGGATGTTCACAGGCAATTGCGTTTCTATTTAGATAGGACGCACCAAACACGGAAAACAGATCAGTTGTTTGTGTCATTTTCGGACAATAAATAGGGCAAAGCCGTCACAAAGGTCACTATTGCCAAGTGGATCAGGGACTGTATCAGTCATATTTACTTCCTTTCTAATAAAGAACTTACAAACTCGGTGAAAGCTCATTCTACAAGGGCTATGGCTACTTCGACAGCCTTTCATTCTAAGCTTGCCATTAGTGACATTTGTGCTGCGGCTACCTGGTCCTCTCCTCACACATTTATTTCTCATTACAAATTGGACGTGGCATCTCGGGGGCGAGCTTCCTTCGGTTCCACAGTTCTCAGGAGTGTTTTCCAGTAAGCCACCCAGGAATCAGGTGCTAGGGACGCTGTCCCATCAGTACAGAATGTAGGCGAGATAGGATCACATAACATCTTTTAGTTATGTACTTACCATAACTTTAGATGTTTGGGATCCATCTTGCCTACATTCCTAATAACCCACCCTCCTTCCCCCTGCCTTGGAGATCAGAAGAGACCGGACGGTTCAAGTTTAGCCGTTTCATCTTGAAACACCTGGCAATATTATATCAACAGTCTATGTGTGTGTGCATGTGTGCGGACAAACAAGATCTGGGGAAGCTGTGGTGGTGCATCCTGGGATGTAGAATAGCTCAGCCAATAAGAGACTTCGCTCTATAGTATAGCGTGCCGAGCCGGAGCCGAGGATCGGCTCCGAACCCATCAGTACAGAATGTAGGCGAGATGGATCCCAAACATCTAAAGTTATGGTAAGTACATAACTAAAAGTTATACTGATCCACAAACAATCACTTCAGTTTAGCAGCAACAAGAAAGCACAAAATCAGTTGCCCAATGCAGTCGTCAGCCTCATATATTAATGCACTTTTAAGCATTATATTTCTAATTTTAAACATTCAAACTAAATTACCTCTAACTTGCAGCTACCTGTGATTTAACGTTTCTTTCTTGGAAAACTTTGCTTCTTATAGCTGTCTATAGAGTCTCTGAATTACAGGTTCTATGTTCTAAACCCATCTAGTTTTCCATAAAGACAGGGTGTCACTCAGAACAAACCCGTCCTTTCTCCCTAAAGTGATTTCAGAGGCCAGTATCAATCAATCTATAGACTTGCCTGTATTCTTCCCAAATTTTTCTAATAAAGGTGAATACTGCTTGCACCTTTTGGAAGTGCACAGACAGTTGCATTTCTTTCTGGTCAGAACTAAGCAATTTAGACAATCAGAACAGTTATTTATAGCTTTTGTAAGTGCAACCTTGGACAAACCTGTTTCTAAGGTTACTCTATCAAGTTGGTTAAGGGACTGCATTTCTTTTATTTACATGAAAAAGAATCTTAGACTGCCTATGCAGGTGAAGGCACATTCTACCAGATGTATGGTGTCTTCAGCTGTTTTTCATTCTAAAGCTTCCATGTCAGAAATTTACTTAGTTGCAATATGCTGTCCTGGGTTTCCTTGTTAGGCTGCACCTTGGACATGTTTTTTTTTATATATGAAGCAAACGAAGCACACACCAAGACAACGGAGCTGGGACCCAGCTATAGCAATGGATAAAGAAGTAATAACGACCAAAAACAATACCATGCGCTGGGTCCAATGGTTGGTATCAAGAGATAAATGTGAAACTTCCACAAATAGAAGCTCCACAACAGAAAACAGTTCAAAATCACGTAGTTCGTACAAAGAAAAAACTGCAGAATAATAAAAATCAAGCAGTTTATTGTTCCAAACTGTTAGCGCTTTCACCCGTAGGCTTCTTCAGACAGTACAAAAATACAAATTCATTCAAGATTTAAATACAGAAGTATCTCTATCCATTGGTTAAAAACAAAACATGTGCACATATAAAGAATTCCTGGTTTTAAAGACATAGGGCGTATATTAAAACAAAAAAGCGCTAAACTTCATGACAAATCACATACGCATTACTAATAAAATATGTATTACTAATAAAATATATAAACTGAAAACAATCTATAATATATAAAAATATATAGAAATATATAAATTACATAAAAGCACTTATGTAGATATAAAATCACAGTCCCAATGCTATTATGACAGTAACTATTCTTAATACTCAAATCTATGTACAGGTGTAGTCCCCGTCCTGATACTAGTATAACTATTACTAGTATCAAAGTTAAGGTCTATAGCATCTCTTCTTCCTCAAGAAGGGGGCTATATGTACCTTTTCATTCAAACCGGGCGATTTATCAGCCCTACACCTAATAATCCAATTCATCTCCCTTTCTAATGTACAATTGATAAGGTCACCACCCCTAGCATTTGGAAAGACTTCTTGTATGATGAGGAATAAAAACATGTGCTGTGGGCCTGTGGACTTTACATGTCTAGCCAGTGCATTAGTATCATTACCTAACCTTATCTGGTACATATGCTCTCTAATTCTCTCTTTTAATGTCCTATTCGTTTTACCAATGTAGAACGAAGTGCAAGCAGAGCACCTAGCCAGATAAATAACAGATAAATAACATGTCTTTAAAACCAGGAATGGTATTGTTTTTGGATGTTTTTTTTTTTTTACTTGAATTAGGGTCTCTTCTTCTGTAAGCCTGCAAACTCAATCTGAGGTAATGTAAAGAGGGGCATTGTGGGTAGTCTAGTAGCTTGAGAGATTTTTTTTTGGCTGACATGAGCTATATATTGGCTAGATCGGTTCCGAAGATCGGATCTGTACCTTAAGTCAAGAATAGATGATCAACAACACAGGCGGAACATTATGGTAAGTAACAAGTGCAACCCAAAAGGGAAACCAGTAAAGTACAAAAGCACTTGTGAAGCAGTATGTCCAGAGCAAAATCAGAAATTTATTAAAAGGCCAGAGGTTTTTTTGCTGGCCTTTTAATAAATTGCTGATTTTGCTCTGGACATACTGCTTCACAAGTGCTTTTGTACTTAATGTTATAGTAATTCATAACTTCTTTTTTCAAAAGTAGTAGAAGACAGATCATGCAGAGAAAACTGAATTATTTTGCTATGCTATGTACACTGAAAGGAGTACTTAAAAGTGCAAATAAGCAAATGGGATGATAACTGAGTGTGCACATTGTGTGTTTGCTCCAAATCTGGCCATCAGAAAGGAGCGTAGTCCTTTATTATTAAAGATGCAGTCATTCAACCAGAAAGAGTTGCTGCTGAGAAAACTACTGTAAAAGAGAAAAGAATTAATTGTGGTCACCAGGCTGCAGACAATTATTATTTGCTGTGCATCTTGCAAAGGGAGGAGGGTTTTGTATAATGGCCAAGGGTTTTACCTCATGGATGTAAGTTACAGGGCTTGATTCTGACCTCAGTTTACTGGATGTGCTTGTACTGGCCATTCAGGGCAGTTAGCCTAGTATTCCTCTATGATCATATAGTCCTAAAAAAGAAGCAAGGTTATGACCTCTTTTTTCCTGGATGAGAAACCTTTTGTGATGAGGTGTGCCACGTAGAAGGATTTCCTGGCTACTGTGGCGATGTGATTATCAAAGGAGAGACTACTGTCCACCTGTGTCCCAAGGTCTCTTATCACACTTTAGGTGTTAAGTAGACTACCACCTATGTGGTAGCCCATGGGTACAGAGTTTTTACCAAAGGGGATGACAATGCACTTTTTGGCATTGAGCTTGAGGCCATGGCTTTGACACCAGGCATCTGTTTCAGTGAGGCCCTTCTGTAGGATGTCCACATCATTAGGAGTTTCAGTTATGGCTCCTAGTTTGCAGTCATCTGTGAACTTCGTTAGCCAAAGACCTTCTGTGTTAGCCTGTACTTCAGAAAAGTAGCTACTAAACAGGAGAGGACCCAGGACTAAACCCTGTGGTACTCCACTTGTCACTGGTCTGAAGTTGAATTTGGAGTCTGTTACTTTCACAGTGTGGGTTCTGTCAGTGAGCCAGTTGGCAACCCATCTTGTGATATAGGGATTTATACCTAGTTTTTTGTCAGTTTATCTATATTTCTAGATTGGGTGATGGTGTCAAAAGCCTTCGTGAGATCTAGATAGGCTGTGTGAACCACCTTACCCTCGTCTATGGCTTTGGTGACTGTTTCAAAGAAGTCTGTCAGGTTTAGGAGACATGATCTGTCTTTTATAAACCCGAACTGGGTGGGGTCTAGAGTATGGAGATTACCAATGTCTTTGTTTATAAGGTCCATGATGATACCTTCTATGGCCTTGCAGACTAGGCTCATTAGGCTAATGGGGCGGTAGTCCCCGGGGTCCGTGGTGGCTGCCCATTTGTGGAGTGGGATAACTGTCACTGTGCTCCATTCAGTGGGCACAAAGCCTGAGGTGACGCTATGATTGAACATGGTGCTTAGGTGGGGGGACAGTTTATTCTGTAGTTCATGTAGAACGCAGCCTGGGATGTTGTCATGTCCCATGGATGCTGTGTTCTTGGATTTGGAGAGTGTGGTTTTTACCCGTGCAGCCATGATTACAGGAACTTTGCATTCTTCCGGTAAAGAGATGGGCCCTTTAGGGTGTGAGAGGGGAGTAAAGTTAGCACTGAACCTATCTGCCAGGATGTTGGCAATATCAGTTGGTTCTGTATATTTACTGCCATTGTGCTGTAACTCAGAGCAGATCTGAGTGTTGCCATTGAGATTCTTTACATAGCTATAGAATGCTTTGTGGTTGTCTTTAGAATTAGTGGTGATTTTGTTTTCGTAACTAGCTTTGGAGGATTTTATGAGGGATCTCAGCTTCTTACTGAGGCTGACCAGGGAGTTCCTCCAGTCATGGGATTTTACTCTTTTTTGCAACAGTTTCTTTCTTCTGTTGTAGAGTTTGTTTATGGCAGTGGAACACCAGGTTGGCTTCCTTTTTTTTGGAGGATAGCATCTTGGTTCTGTTAGGGATAGCAAGATCCATGCACTCGTGTAAGTGCTTATAAAGTGCATTTGTGTAGGATTCAGCAGTCGTACCTCTATTGTCTATCTGCATGGGCGTCGTGAAGTTTGCCACTTCTGTCTTAAGAAGCGTGAAGTTGGCTTTGTAGACATTTTTTATGGTGGTTTCCCTAATGGCGGGTAGGGGCGAGATGTTGATGTCTAGGCTGATTAGCTTGTGGTCGGATCTGACCAACAAGGAATTGACCTCTAGTGTGGAACACCAGTCGCCCACGTTGGTAATGACCAGGTCTGGGATATTGCTGCCCCTGGTGGGAGTGTGGCTAAGTTGATCCAAGGTGTTGGAATTCATGAATTCCAGAAAACCTTGAGCAAAAGAGTTGATACATAAGTAGTTTTCCCCGTTAATGGTGGGGTAGTTGAAGTTGCCCATTGCTAGGGTGTTGGGTTGTACCCTAATATTTTTGCATTGTATCAAGAAATGAGGAGTGGGAATCCTGGGGCATGGTGGGGGATCTGTAGCAAGTTACAGTTTGGATTGGGGTCTTGCCCCGAGTTAGTTGCACTTGGATAATCTTGGATGCATTATGCTGAGCAACTAGCCTTGAGATGTGGATATCCTTAATGAATATGGACATGCCTCCGCCTTTAGTGTTTAGGTCCAGGTTAGGTGGCCGAAAGGTGTGGTATGGTAAGAAGTAAGCTGAAGATTGTTATGAAAGTAACAAATAAGAATGTCTATAAGAGTTATTAACTGAAGTGAAAAATACTAAACGTGGTGTTCCCATTCATTTTCTTTTGATCACATTTTCACTGAATGACTTGGATATGTTAGAATGGCTTTACACGAGAATCTCGAAACAAGAAATGCTTGAAATTTACATGATCCAGACCAAATGCTAGAATCTTGGCTTAAACCAGCAAAAAGAAATGGAACACTGTTTTATTTTGCTGGATCTGGAACTGTGCAGGATCATAGCACAGTGGGAATGGGGAATTCACTGTGGTGAGATCTTTGAGCCTGAATATGTTAGTGCAAAAACAGGTGTATTTTTTTTTGTAGACCTTAAATGATTTGAGAATTTTGGCTCAATCTTTTAAGTTTTAAACATTTCATCTTTCAAGATTTTTGTATAGAACCGTTAGAATATCTGATGGTTATTGTGACAGGCAGTGGATTAAAGTATCTTAGCTAAATGTTTATTTGTGCAGATTAGTTTTGTTGATAGTGAATGTAAAAATAAAGGTTCTGTAGCTGGGATAATTCTCATAGCGGGTTGAGTTGAAACCATGGGCTAATGCAGTCACCATGTTATGAAATAATGAACTTGTTAAAGTATTTAGTTATGGTGTCTAGAATGTGTGTTTTAGTTTGTATAAACTTTGGAAGCCATAATATATAACAAACAATTATCTGAAGATTTAAATTAGAAGGTGTAAAACTGTGTGTTACTATTGAAATGTTAGGCACACATCTGTTTATGGAGTTATACTTGAACATGAGCAAAGATGCTTAATTCTTGAAAAATGTGTTTAGTTTCTAAGTGTGTCTAAGTGGAAAAATTAATAACATTTTAATATGGCTCCATCATGATAATTATGTCTTTGATGATGCTAGCAGCACAGAAATGGATGCATTTTATGATAGAAGTGTGAGGTCCCCGTGCTGGGGCAGTAATCAAGGAGCGTGAATCCTCACCACTGACACTGGAGATGTATGTTCACTTGCAATACAAATGGATGCACTCAGTATTTCCAGATGTAGACCTCTCTGCATCAAGCACAATTTTTCTTAAGAGCACCCAGAGAACACGCTCAGTCCTGGGGTTGGTTCCTCTCTATATCTGTTCAGACCCCCCAATAAGACTCCTTACTGGCACAGCTTAGAATTGAGTCCTTAGCAGGGGTTCCAAACTAAGTCCTCCGACACCCTCTCGGTGAAACCAGTGCTTTGTGTCCTTGCCCTAAGCAGCTGACACACACACACGCATACAAACACACACACCTACCTGGGAAAGGCTGGCACAGATTCACCTGCTGTGCCCCCTTCTGCCCAGATTGTAAGATATATATCACTGCCACTAGAAACCCTGCCAGCTACTTTAAGATTCTTACAAAGGTGCCCAATTATACTGAGTAAAACTAATATTAATACGATTGGTAATGTTGACCATACAGCAAGGCTTTCAGGAGTGGCTAGAGTTATCACCATATAAATATATGCCAATACTGTCAAAGCTTAAATATTTTCTAAAAAGGATCAGCCACAGTGAGAAGTTTAAATATATTTAATAATAAATAAAATAACAAGAAATACTAAATATATATTCACAGTAAACACCAGAGTTGCAGTCACAGAAAATATTAGAAATAACCCTGAGGGAAGGTTTCACACAGTTATAGAAAAAAAAACAGTATTTAGCTAGTCTCACTATCTGTTCCTGATTGACTAAAATAATTACTGTTCCTATTTACTGAATAGAGCATGGCAAGATGGGTGAGTGGCCCTTGTCAGATCCAAGACAGGCTACAGAATGCTGCTGAGAGTTCTAGAAAAAAAAACAGTATTTAGCTAGTCTCACTATCTATTCCTGATTGACTAAAATAATTACTGTTCCTGTTTACTGAATAGAGCATGGCAAGATGGGTGAGTGGCCCTTGTCAGATCCAAGACAGGCTACAGAATGCTGCTGAGACTTCAGTCTCCTCTAATATTAAAATGTTATTTCTGTACAGAGTGACATCACATACATCTGGTCATCTTACTGTGTTTCCCAGAGTATTCCCCATCATTAGAAGCTACCAGGCTTTAGCACCCGTGTGCTACAATACACACAGACAGAGCTTTGCTCAGATGTGATGCATCTGCTAGAAGTCATAAAACCATTTCACTCTTTCTACAGGAGGTGCATCCTATTCTCTAGCACAGACATTGAATCTCTGGCTCCATTCAGAACTGTGGGATAACATCTTTGTGGCTTAACCCATAATGTAATTTAATTTCAGATATATTTTGCAAAGTCAGGTGGATTAAGATTAACCTCTTCACTTCCAGTATATGCTGTTACAATGTATACATTTAATTCAGTTACAATAATACATGTACATTTCTTTTTCTTCCAGCAGGGTGCACTGTTGATGCATTTTAACAGAAGCAAATCTCACAATTACATTTTCAGTGCAAGCATCTGTACAAATCAGTTTGATATACACATGACATATAATTATTTACAACATTCCAGCAAACTGTGCTGGCATGTGTTACAAAACCACTGCCCTAGTTCTCCTGGCATGGCTGACAGTACCTCCTGTTGTCACACCGAGTATTATGAATGAAAATAAGTCTGTATTTATTTTCAGATGCAAGCATCTTGTTCAAGAAGGACAGATACAGTCTTTAGGAATGTGTTAAAAGAAATGAGGATGTGTGGCATCTAATAGGCTTCGATAGAAGAGCATCAATGCTTTGTGCCTGTATGGTGGTTGTGGAAGGAAGCTTGTTAGTGAGGAAATTAATGAAGTGTTGCTAATGCCACTTGTACTAAATTTGCTTTAATTTTCAAGGTCAAAAAGCAAAACAACATAGAACTTAGATGTTGATATTGGTAATCTTTCAAATGCAAATAGAGAAGGAAAAGGTAGACAAGACCTGGCTCTCCTGTTATTTTTTTCTAATGGTTAGACTAAGTGATGTATTTGGTGACAGCAGTGGCCTGATGGATGTGCACATTGACTATAGTGGAATAATCTGAAAGATGAGTGATGTTACAGTGATAAGACAGCACTGCATTCTGAGTATGCCTTTGGTGATAGTTATTTGCTTTGATTATTGGGTCCAAAGGAAAGATGCTTACATATGTACCAAGGGTAAAGTAATATATCTTAATGAAGGGGAGCAATGGGGGGTGATGGGGCAAGTAATATGTATATACCTATGTTGTGTTGTCTGTTAGAAGGTTGGTAAAGATATTGGGGGGTACACTGAATGTGAGTGAGAATCTCATCTTCCTGCTCCCATGAACATGAGCATGCACAAGTGCAAGCTTCTGACAGACAGTTGTTCTGGATTAGGAACCATTTCTCCATCATGTGCAAGACTCAGATGAAGGTGCTGCAGGAAAGGTACTGACATTTGCCAGGGCTGTTGTGGTTTGTAAATTTGCCTTCTGTATGGTGCAATCCCACACATGTCAAGCTTCAGACTGTGTGGCTTGAACCCAAGGGTGGTTTGGCCTAGGTGAGCCCTCCTTTACTAAGCCCACTAGGTTCATACTGATATGGGTTCTGAACCCAGGATAATAACACCTCATCCTGACGGCACTTGATTAATGACTAGATAACTAAAAGATCAGTTCCTGAAGATCATATCGGTCAGTCAACCAAAGACGAAGCAGTTTAAGAGCCTCAGGATGAGATGCTTGTTCTGTGGTGGTAGCCAGCTAGCTAGTTAGCTGTGAGCTTTCTCCACATCTGTGATCCTTGAATCAGGACAGGGTTTGAATTAAAGGTCTTTGTATTTGAGGGCAACATCATCACATGAAGGGTAGAGGGAGACGGTTAAACACCAGACTTACCTCAGGGCATTCAGACCTGGACATGAGTACTCTGCTGTAGGCTTCTACTGCTAAGAGAACCTTTTCCACTAGTCTTAAGTTCAAGTTTGGAATGGTGCTTATAATCTAAGCCTTTTCAAAGCAAAAGCAAGTAAGGAAGTACAAAAAGTAAAATGCATAAAAGCAACAATTAAAACTGATTTACTGACGTAAATACTGTGGGAAGAAATAGCCAGGGAATTGTTATGGCTAGGCTTGTATACGCCCTAGGGCCGATGGCCTAGGCCCTAGTACCAGCCTATGATTAGAAAGCACACACACAGCATAAAGTTGTTAATGAGGGTAAACAAGTACAGAAGAGTGTTGAGACAATTAAAACTGATTAGAAACCATGCACATAGTATAAACTTGTTAATGAGGCAAACAAGTACAGAAGAGTTGTTGAGACAATTAAAACTGACTAGAAAGCACACACACAGTATAAACTTAATGTGGGCAAACAAGTACAGAAGACAGTTGAGACAAAACTGATTAGAAAGCACACTATCAACTTGTTAATGAGGGCAAACAGGCACAGAAGAGTGTTGAGACAATTAAAACGGATTAGAAACCACGCACATAGTATAAACTTGTTAATGAGGCAAACAAGTACAGAAGAGTTGTTGAGACAATTAAAACTGATTAAAAAGCACACAGACAGTATCAACTTGTTAATGAGGGCAAACAAGCACAGAAGATTGTTGAGACAATTAAAACTGATTAGAAAGCACACAGACAGTATCAACTTGTTAATGAGGGCAAACAAGCACAGAAGAGTGTTGAGACAATTAAAACTGATTAGAAACCACACACATAGTATAAACTTGTTAATGAGGCAAACAAGTACAGAAGAGTTGTTGAGAATTAAAAATGATTAGAAAGCACACAGACAGTATAAACTTGTTAATGAGGGCAAACGAGTACAGAAGAGTGTTGAGACAATTAAAACTGATTAGAAAGCACATAGTATAAACTTGTTAACGAGGCAAACAAGTACAGAAGAGTGTTGAGAGAATTAAAACTGATTAGAAAGCACATCGACAGTATAAACTTGTTAATGAGGGCAAACAAGTACAGAAGAGTGTCGAGACAATTAAAACTGATTAGAAAGCACACAGACAGTATAAACTTGTTAATGGGGCAAATGAGTACAGAAGAGTGAGACAATTAAAACTGATTTGAAAGCACACAGACAGTATAAACTTGTTAATGAGGGCAAACAAGTACAGAAGACTGTTGAGAGCATTAAAACTGATTAGAAAGCACACAGATGGTCTAAACTTGTTAATGAGGGCAAACAAGCACAGAAGAGTGTTGAGAGACTTACTGAATACTGATGATATACTCAGCTGATGCAAGATAGTTGTGTCTTTCGGCTTTTCCCATTTAGGGGTCGCCACAGCGGAACTCCGGTCCACTAATGATTGGTAGTTGATTTTTATGTGCCGAGTTTCCAGCCCTGACGCACAACCTTCAACGAAGGTATGCCCATTCGCACACGTTTTCACGCAGAAGACGTTCTAGCTGAGAATCGAACCATAATACCGCATTAAACCTGCATGAAGAGATGTCCAAAGTGAAGCTGAGTGGAAGTTAGAGCTGCCACACCAACTATAATCATGAGAGTCTGATGCCTTTATTGGACATCTAAGGAGTTTATAGAAGTCATAAACAATATATGCAAGATGAACAAAGCAAAATCCAGTAAAATACCCTGAATGAAAATGAACAGCTGTCAAATGAATACCAAGTACAAAAAATCTGAAAGTAGGCTAGGTCAAACAGCCCTTGAACACAGTCAAAAAAATGCAAATGTTCCAAAAGGAAAGCCAGTGACTGTTAAATTAAGATGAAAAATCATATAAACACAGCTCAAGCCTCCACTCCTGACAACCTGCTGAGATCTGTAACAGCATCCAAACGGACTGCACAGCCACAAAAACTGGGTCATTTCTGTTAGCTCTGACATTACCTAGCATTTCAGTCTGAGTTAAAACCCTGTGAACTTTCATTTCCTTGACAGATAAGCAGCCACATGTCAGTGAACTTAATCCAAAGTCAAGTGACATAGCACACCAGTCATCTTTTACCATCTGTAAGTTGAGTTCAAAACCTATCTGACCAAAGCAGATGAGTCAAAGGCAATGTTTCCCACTGCCTCAGAAACAGACGCACTCTGTCTTGCTGCCCTCACCATTTGGGCAGTGATAATGGTAATGGTTGGGTCACTAGCAGTAACAGCAGAATATCATTGACTCTGGAGAAGTAAAGAAGAGAGACTAGCTAAATATTAATTAAATTGATCAGCTAAACTAAAATTAGGTTGCTTAGAAGAAATGGCACAAAATAAATACACAAAGAATGACTGGGAGCCAAGACAAAGCAGGCAGGCATAGCAGAGGATAGACTGATATTGAGGTAAAGCCGCCAATCATTGCCATTTTGCCCCCTCCCTCGGAATTCCTAGCGTCTTTGTGAAGTGAGCAGGCAGCTTTTCCCACCTTTACTTTTTGAGAAGAGAAGAGAAGTGAAACCTTTAGCATTTGTGGTAGCTAATCAATATAGTTTCTCTTCTATGAGAAATTAAAAGTAGTACTGGTGTGACTCTTGGTGGGTACACTGCTAGCCACACAGATGTTTTCATGAATTTTAGGCATAACAATGCTGACTTTGCCAGCAGTAGCAAGATTAGGATGTAAACTGTGAGCATAACTATAAGGAACTGGCAGATTCTGGGGTTGTTTTTCTTGTGTGTCTTGGTACATTGCTTAACAGGTCAACTGCTAGGTACATGGACATCTGGTAAGGCTGGAAAATTGCCGAACTGATTGGTGATATATTTCCCAGTCAAAGATCTATCAAGGTAGATTCTAAGTGTATCCAGAATGTCAGGTCTGTATTTTCTGCAGCAGTTACACAGCCTAAGCATAAATTTACATACACAGCGCCTCATAAGCAGGGGTTCTGAAGAATTCACCTGCAGAAGCTTCATTTGTATTTTGGAAAACCATAAGCTGAAGAAGACCAGAACCTTATACACACATTAAGTTGCACAGACCTCCCACTAACTGCATTAAAGCACCTGCATTTAGTCACCATAGCATATGACAGCAGGTAGAGTCTGAAACAGGAAAGTACCTTGGGAATTAGAACTGAATTGAGACAGTCTGTGCTAATGGCATGGAGTGATGAAGCCCTAACTACAGCCCACACACCCTGAGTTAGATTAACAGCTTGGGCTTCTCGTGGTACGGGTTGGGATGAGGGGCTTGTCCATCCTGGGATGTTAGAAAGTCATTCCCCCTTGGCTCATGCCATTGCTTTAATGAGGCATCTTTAGTTGAAGAGGTATGTCATGACATACTGAGCTGGTGACAGGAAGAAATGGGCTCATTTAGGGGAAGAAGCATGTGTGAGCTGGGAGGGGAGATAAGTGGCCCTTGTGGTGATGCAAGTGCCCATGCCACCACCAGGGGTGGAATTAAACCTTAGAAAAAGTATCTCTTCATTTTTGGAATGTCAGCAAGAGGCCAAAGTGTCCAAATGATACCCCTTCTCTCCTGAAGGTGCATATATGATTGAAGGGAGCCTTGATGGTCAGCAGTCACAAGGGCAAAAATGACATGCACAAAATAAGTGATTCAAGCCTGACTTTTAAGTCCATAAGACGAAAGCTGTGCAACCCCCAACACATCTTAATTGATGACTCCATCATTGTGCATAAAATAGACATATCTCACTGGACTTTTGTGCCAGTGCCATGCCTACCTGAAGCCAAAGTTAGAAAAATCTCAACTAGAATTAAAAGGGTTAAGGATAATTCTGACATGGGCATTGAGCACACTGGAATGTACAATTTGAGAAAGTCTTTCTCCTTGTATATGCCAAAAGATATGGTAATCAGACATCCTGACAAGCGTAGGTAATATCCATCTGTGTAACAAAATCCTTCCATCATTTATGGGATTTCCTTAAAATGAATCCTGTTGTCATTCACTCAGGGCCCAAGAGCACATGAAGACTGAGAGGACATTTAATGACTTTCATGAGGTGTGGCCAGCTGTAGTGTTTGTATCTCACAAGGCTTTATTTCTGTCCTTGAGGAATAAAAGAACTTAATTAGGAAATTTCTATTGTGGTGATGTTTTTAAAACCATTTCAAACATTACCTGAAAAACACAAGGCAATCTAAATTGAAGAGGGTTTGCTAACTTGAGGTGTCAAGATTGAAAAGGGGGGTTTAGAAGCTTTTTTCTTAGAGGATGTTAATTTCTGTACCTTTACTGAAACCTGATGTAATATGGATCAGATGGTTTATCACAAATTTTAGGATGTGCCTGCACCTGTTTTCACTGTTGCAGACTTGATGTGTAGGTGGTGTTGCTGTCTCAGGATTAGTAAAACATCTGAAAGTTTGAAAGCAGGAATACAACTTGAAGTTGGAAATTGCTCACAGAATAATAAATAGCAGCGGTATTGAATGTGATGATATGGGAAGTTACAGTACTCTGTATTTGTTCCCTGGACTGCATGAAAATATGCTGCCTCATTTCCGGGATGTAAAAATCAATTAAAATATAGGCCTTATATCAGAGTTTAACTACCCTGACATTAACTGGGGAAAACTATTCGACATCAAATAAATGTACCTAGGTAATTGACTATGGGTAGTAGTTGGGAACTCACAGTATGTAATGGAGTGGCAACAGTTGCTTTCGTCTGTTAACCGGAATAGTCCTTCTGGGGTTAGTGACTCTCTTCTTCAGAGAACTGGGAGTGAGGAGAAAGCTTCACAAACAGTTATATACATTATCCAGGAAGATATAAATGTTTACATTTGCTGACAACAAGACAATAAAGAAAATAAGCTTAAGTGATGTTGATTATTATTATTATTATTATTTCAAGCATTGCACAATATTTACAGAGGTTGAGTTTCTTTGCCAGAGTTCTATTGGATTTAACTATTCAGAAACATTATATGCATCATTTACAAGTAGCATTGAATAAAGATAGTGGTACAGAATCAAAGAATGTACAGGGCATCTTGTCCATGTGGCCTTTTTTGCCTTTCCAGTATCTACCGTTATACCTTACCTTCTTTATTAATGAACGATAAACCAGTCATAATGAGGGCGAATTTATGAATGCCCATTCAGTAGTCTAATTCCTTCTTAAACAATATAGTGCCAGATTGATTGATCTGCAGGGGAAGTTTGTTCAAGAGAATGGGTAGATGTTATGCAACAAATCTCTCTACTGATTTATTTGTTTGCTGAAACAAGTTCAGATCTCTGGATCTAGCGTTCACTGGATTTGTTGCTTTGTGGAGAAATAGGGCATCTTGGACTTCCGAATTGCTTATGGCCAGTAAGGCAAGGCAGAGACTGACCCTAAAGAGTCTGCAGGACATTGAAAACAGGCGCAAGGTATCAAGCCTCTCATGACATCTCATGTCCTTTAGGTTCACAGTCTTTTATGTCTGGAACGTTTGGTGTCTGTCCAGCTGCTTGGTATGTTTTTTATCACACTATATTGACCATTTTAGTTCTACTAGGCCAGTAGCCTCCCTTCAGGGGCGACCCAAAGTGGTGGTCTTACTAACTAGGGGAAATTTGGCTAGGGCACTAGCAAACTTCCCCTTCTCTTTTCAGTAAGTGTTGTGGGATATTTTACATCTACCAGAGCTACCACCAGCTCGGGTAGGTGAAACCCCATGTTTACTAAGATACATCATAAAAGGGCATTGTATTCAGTGATGGGTTTGATCAGTGCAAATATGGAGGGTTAAGGACTTCTTTGAATCTAGAGGAAACACTCTTTGGGATCAGCTGTACCAGATAGAAACATTTCCTGACAACTTCTACAACATGAAGATCAAAGGAGAGTGAGTTACTTAAACCTGTTCCAGGTTCTCTCACAGCATCTTCATTTGTGTCCTAAACTATAACCTGAGTGGAGTGTTTCTTTGTCAAATGCAGCAGTATTGCATTTCTTAGCATTTAGCTTTAGCCCTTTTTCAGAGTGCCTACTATAAAGTTCACTATGTTGCTTCTTGAAATCACCTGCAGACTTGAATAACCAGAGATGTTCATCATTCCAACTGCTGCAATAGCATTTAGACTATATAGGTTCTGGCGAGTTTCCAAAAGCTCTGGCACTCTCCCACATCTTGACTCTTGACTGCTAATTGGGCAGCCTTGTGGAGAAAGGTCAACAGTTAGAGTGAAGCTTTCTTAAGTACTTTCTTTCAGTCTTGTGAAGAAGCAGCTTAGAGGCTTTAAAGGAGCAGCAGTTACCTTCCAGGTTTATTTCTGGCATTTAAGGCCCCAAATGGAGAACCCTTCCCCACAGTTTTATTGTAATTTTAAGGAGAAAAAATGTATTTTTAATGAGCTTTTAGTGATAATTCCCATTTAAGAAACCTTGTATTCTTTTGTATATCACATGGTTCCTGTAAGGGACTTTTCTTTCTAGCTGTACATTATTTAGGGGCTATTTTTGTGAGAAAAATGTACTGCTTATGTAAATTTTGAGTTATTTAAGTAAAGGTTTAGTGTTGAGGAAACACTTTATAGAGGCAGAGATTATTATGGCATATGTCTGTGCTTGTGTACACTAAGTGACAAAAAGTACCTGCTGTTTTTTTTTTCCAAGAGGGTTTTGGTCCGGATTTTAATGTGTAGCCTCCAAACAGGCTTCATGCCTCAGGAATGGAAAGCAGCAGCAGTCATCCCTCTGCACAAAGTTGGGCCATCTACAGACCGTGGAAACTACAGACCTATCCCACTAGTCTTACGTGCAAGGCAATGGAAATGATCAGTGATGATGTAGTAAACATCCAGACACTGGACCCAACCCTCTTTTGTTTCATCAAGAGCAGGTCATGTCTACACAGTCTGGTGGACTTCTTTGAGAAGGTCACCAAAACAGTGTATGAGGGCAAAATGGTTCACACGCCTACCTTGACCTGGCCACTGCATTTATCACAATACCCCACTTGGGTATTGCTGACAAACTCAAGTGCTTAGGTACAAACTCGTATGTCACCCAGTGGATAGCCACCTGGCTCACAAACTGGACCCAGGAAGTTAGAATTGGGAAGTCCACCTCTTCAAAAAGGCCAGTCACAGGTGTAGTCCCTCAGGGATTAGTCCTTGGATCACTTTTTTTTTTGGCATTTTCTTCTCTGAAGTCAAGGCCAATGTCAGTGGTCTCTGGCTGACTAAATTTGCAGGTGATTGCAAATATGGAGCTGTCATTGAGTCCCATACCATCACATAATTTCTCTGGGAAGGGCAGAAAGACAACTGGTGTCAGAGCCATGGACTAAACCTAAATGCCAAGAAATGTATAATAGTATCTTTCAGGAAATTATCCACCCCTAGTAACTATCATATTGACAATAGACCTATTAGAGTTGACCCTGTAGTCAGGGACTTTGGGGCACACACAGACAGTAATCTAGCCTTTGACCATCATGTGTCTACAGTAGTGAGGAAATCATTCTCTGTTGCGTAACTTAGAAACAGAGGTATGGCATGTAGGTCAAAGGAAGTAATTGTTCCACTGTATTCGGCATTCATCAAACCTTTTGAGTACAATGCCCCCTTTGGTATTTACCTAACCAGACGTATGTAACAAATATAATGTCCACAGAGGTTCATCATTAAAAGAATATAAGGTGCAAGTAAAATGTCATGTGCAGAACACCTCAAGGCCATATCCCTGTATTCTGTCTCCTACAGGCTGTTGAGGGGAGATCTATGTCTGGCATACAGGGCATTGTTAGACCTCACTCTGATGGCCCTCCTACATATCCATAAAACAAACAGCACCAGAATTACTCATTCTAAAGACTTAAATTTTGTCTGTGATACAAATAGAACCTGCTGGAGTGTGTATTCCGGAGACTACACTGTCTCTGGAACAGGCTCTCCATCCATGTGAAGCAGAGTTCCTCCCTTAGCCAGTTCAAATATAACTTGGACAATTGGATGGGAAACAGGAAATTCATCCCTGGCTTGGCACCTGGGTCTCTAATGGACACAGGTAACCTGTAACTGTTTCATCTTCCAAGCCCCTGCTTACACTGATCAAGCGTACCAGAACTTGTCAGAGATTTGGGATGCATGCCTAGGTTTAAAAAGGCCCTTGGGGTTGTTATCCTAATAAAGACCTATGAACCTCAGACCTCTGACTTTCCTCTGGTATAATCCTTTCAGCCATTACAAATCGGGGGTTAGCCACATCCTCTTCAGTTATTCATTGTCTGGTCTGGGCAAGGAAGAATCTTCTTTGGGTCAGAGAAGACGCTTAAGAAGATGTTGTTCAGAGAAGACGATTAAAGAGACCACTAGACTGGACAGTCTGAGTTGGTCTTCATCCAAACCTTTTCCTATAAAGAAAAACAAAATGTTAAACGTTGTTAATCTGAAGACATGGTGTCAATTAGAAAAGACCATTTTCTTAACTTAGCTAGTCAGTTATTACAGGCTGTTAATCCTGGTTAATACTAGTGTACAGAAATACTTATCTGAGTATATCAACAGAGATGTTCCTGAAGAAAGTATGTCGTAGGATTCTGACAGAGACAAGGCATTTTCTCCTACAGATTCCCAAGAAAAAATCTGTGCTTCAGAGGAAACTTGGTCCTCATAACCAACCTTGGAGGAAATTACCTTTTCTCAAACAACAGCCTGAATGAACGAGGTGTTTTGTGGGAACAGGTGATGTTCCCTCTAAAATGAAGAGATGTTATGATGTGTTACAGGTTGATGTGCCTTATTCCACTCCTGTACCTCCTACAGTATCAGCCTTGAGGGACTTTATGTAATGCTGCCTGTGATAATCTTGATTCTCAACCTTCATTTACCAAAACAGCAGATAAACCTTACAAAGTTTCTCAAACTGACAGACGTTTGTTGTCCCTAGTCTGACCCTGAAGCTGTATACACATTTTTGCCATATGGGAATAGACTTTTTGTTTCTTTCAGTCCTTCCCGTGTAGGTAAAGAAGAAAAGGTATTGGACAGATTTGGTAATAAAATATTTTCTTCCTCTTTGGCATATAGAATTCTTAACTATCAGACTCATATGTGGAAGTTTATTCTTTGTGCAGACAGTTTGGGAGCATTATCTGCAAGACTTCCTCCTAGAGATAGTTCCTTCCTGAATTTCGTTGTTTCTAACATTTCTCAGATATTAAAACATGCTTTAGAGAGCATATAATTGTGCAGCTATTGTGTCTAGGGGCACTGCTATAGTGTTGAGGAGATATGCCTGGAACATAATCAGAGGTTTTCTGATGAGGTAGAGTCTGAAATTTTAAATTCAACTTTAATAAGGAGGTTTTGTTTGGCCCATCCTCCTCAGATCTCCAGACAATTTGGTGAGAGACAGAAAAGTAATACAGGAAGTTTTTAAGATTTTTCAGCCTCCTCTCACAAATCCTCTTTTCCTTCTTAAAAAAAAAAATCCCTGCCTTTTCACCCCAAACAAGGGACCAAAAAGAAATGGCAGGAGAGAATAATAAGGAATGTTCTTCCCCAAAAGAAGGAACAGTCTAATGCGTCAAGCTCTGTGCATTCCCTGTTGGCAGCAGATTGTTTCAGACTCTTGGGTGCTAAAAGTGGTTTAGGAGGGATAGAGTTGGCCATGGATACAGTTTCCCCCATTTAGGAGAGTTCCCATCATCTTCCAAACCAGAGTTTTTTCCTCAGGTTCTTCAGCACATACTCATTGTAGGAGTCATCAAACTAATGCCATTTAATCAAAGGGGCAAAGACTTTTATTCCCAAATGTTTCTGGTTTCAAATAAAGTCTCTTCTTGGAGACTGGTTCTAGATCTTTCCTGTGTGTATCTGTATGTGAAAATACCAATATTCATGATGGTGATACATCAGAATGTATTACGTCCAATTCCTCAAAGGAGTTTTAAGGAAACATTAGGCACAACTTATGTGGACAGTGACTTAACTTTTGACCAGTATGTGTCCATTGTAAGAAAGTTCTTCTTTATTGCATAGCTTATAAACAAAGGGATTGTGTCTAGATCTATGGATGTCATTATCCTACTTTACTCAGCCCTCATTAGGCCTGTCATTGACTATAATGCCTCTTTTGGCAATTATCTGTCCAGACACACGCAACAGCTGGAACACAAACAGCGATAACTTGCTAAAAGAATACAAGGCCTAAACAACATCGCCCTCATGGGCTGACTCAGAGCCCTGTCACAGCACTCTGTCCTACAGACTACTAAGAGCTGATCTATGTCTGGCAAACAAGGCATCCTCCAATGTAGTATTATGGATTTACTGCATATCAGCAAGTCAAATGTCATCAAAAATACTATGTCTAGGGATCGAAACCTCTTCTGCAACATCAGCAGAATGGTTTGGAGGGACAGGTGTATTTCTTTTGCAGAGGATACCTCTGCTCTGGATCAGACTCCCTGCCCACATAAAACAAAGTTCATCCCTGTCCATATTCGAGAGCAACCTTAATCTATTGATTGGAGACAGAAAGGTTGTCCTAGGACTGCTCCCTGAATTACTGATGGAGCGAGGCAGCTCCTAAATGATTTATCCCATACAAGTTCCCTCAAGTTTTCTATGGTATGATTGCAGTTGTTCTTATTAGAAGTAATATATAATTATCAACCATGAAATGGGCAAGGCCAGTCTGTAACCAAATGGGGTATGTTATTTTAAGCACAAAAAGAGAAATTCATAGGCTTAAAATGTCCCACGGGGCAGCTAACATAGCACTTGCCTATTAACCTAAAAGATTCATGTAATCCCATTCTCATAGCCACAGTCTTCAGTACATTTCTCAGATTTTTTTTTTGTCTGGGTCACATTATCAGGTCTCTGCATTACCCCTTGGGATATCTACAGCTAAAAGTGCATTTGCAAAGTCATAGCTAATTGCAGACTGAATGGTATTTGACTATTTCCTTATTTAGTTGGCTTGCTCAACTTTGCAGAGTCTTTTTACACATGCTAAGAGTCATGTGAATGGGGGACTTCCAAGATGGTTGCACACTGATCAACAGCTTCATTTCAGCTCTCCAAGTGTGAAAACAGAAACTGAGAAAAGGGAGCTGGTGAATTGTCATTTTGGATAAAATTCAGTTATTGGATAGTAAATACACTGCCTGGATTGCAGCAGCGAAGAAATGTAGAGACCCTAAAAGAAAATTGACCAGAAAAACTGAAGAGAAAACACTGACTAGGAAGAATCCTTCAGCTGTTGAGCAAAATACAGTTCAAGCCTCAGCTATGCCAGAAGAGATGGCTTCTAGTAATTTAGAGGAAGAAAGTCAAATGTACTCAGAGGTGATTAAAATTAATGAAACATTGAAGGACTATATCAAGTCATACAACAAAAGGCTGGAAAAATAAAAGCTTTCTTGATATTCAGATGAACTGATAAAGCTGCAAAAATCAGAGGCTGAAATGAAGAAAAGGCTGGCTGAATATGAGGCTCGTCAGGAGTGCTATTTAAAAAAAAATAGTATAGTTAGAAGGCAGAGCCCACAGTGAAAACCTGAGATTTTCTTCTGTACCAGAGAAACTGGAAGGAGCAGACTGCATTAATTTTAATAAAGTTAAAAATAAGAAACTGGACTGATGTTTCACAGCAAAGTTTAATTTAAAAGGCACATTGTGTACGATTCAAACTTGACTATGAGAAAGCATCCAAGACGACCTATGTTAGTAAAGATGCAGTCATACCAGCAGAAAGGGTTAATCCTGACAAAACCGTCAGAAAGGAAATGCATAAAAAATTGGAGACAGTGTAATGTTTGTGGAAATTATTATACGCTGTATACCAGGCAGAAGAGAAGCAAATTTATCCATGCTATGTCGAGTGGCAGGTGTGAAATTCAAGATGATGTATCCAGCTGTCTTCAGAATAATTTTTCCTGGAGGATCCAAGTCATTTTTTTTATGCAGATCAGGCTAAGGAGGAAATACAAAAGTTCTGTTCAACAAAAAATGAGCCAACAAACAGAAGGGTACTCTGTTTCTTATTCTTGTGATAATAACGCTCATAGAGAGACTTTGCCAGTGAAGCCTATTTCAGTTTTCCAAATAAAAATGCTTGAGAGACAGACAAAAGCTCAGGAGTTGACTAGGAGAATTGGTAGTTCCTTGGGCTTGAACCTAAGTCTGGGGTTGGGAGATGGAGATGACCAGGAAGAAGACAAGCAACACAGTGAAATTGGTGAATAAATACATGTTGTATAGTAAAGCATTTCAGTTATCACTGCAAGTGATAAAGATAGTAATGGAAATAATTGCCTTTTTATCTTTTTTTAGGTTTAAGAAATGTAGTCATTGCAATGTAAAAAGAGAAGAAAGTCTGAACAAAACATGTTGAGGTGGGGGATGGGGTTTAAAAGTGCACTGATTATAATATACGTAGAGCTGATTTCTTTTACTTTTGTATAGGTGAATGCCTGGATTAAGGTCCTTGGCTTGATGCAATCATTTTTTTGTGTATGGAAGTAAATAAAAGAACACTGAATGTAATGGACAGTTTTCTTTTAGCAAATAAATGTCCAGTTTGAGAAGTCTGCAGCTGAGGGCAGTGCATATTTTGATCTTGGATTTCAATGGAAACAAGTTGACTGGTATGCAGTAAAAGCCAGAGCACTTTTTAAGGCTAAAAGTTAGTCTTCTAAAAACATACAATCTTTCATATCTGGGAGGGGCATAAAGATAAGACACGAAAAGACAGCAATTAGTGCAGGCAGGAATACAGATCACAACATGCATCTAAGCATAGATAACTTTAATTTTAGATTGGGTTATGTCTCCGTATGTAGTTATCAGTTTGGGACAATTGCTCCTATCACAGGGATTAAAATTAATTATTTGAAGATGTACATAGTTTTGTGTGTTTAAGTTAGTGGGTTACAGGAGTGTTCTGGGAGTGTGTTTGATATTTTGTTTGAGTGTTTTCATTAAAATAAGTCTTTCAAATGTAGATGGCAAGAAACTGTATAAAAAATAAGCCTCCCAAACATGAGCAGCTGAAGGTAATACAAAAGGTGGAAACAGACATTTAAAAAAGCTCTCATAGATAATAGGTGGAAATAACTTCTTATCATAATGACTACACTGTCTGTATTGTGGAATGTTAATGCCCTCACAGGTGTAGGTAAAAAAGAAAGAGTATTGAATTATATTAAGAATGCAGAATACAAATAGCAGTGCTACAGGAGACACACTTGGAAAGAAATGAGCATGTGAATTTAATAAAGAGAATTTCAGGAGGGATATTCAGCAGAGTGCCAAGGATAAAGAAAAAGGAGTGTACTTACACTAATTTCTAGAGGAGTTCTAATAGTGACAGAAGAGGAAAAAAGATAATGGTAGGCTTGTGGTAGTAAGGGGCTACTGGCAAAGGAGGAGGATTATGTTGCCATGTATTTATATTCCACCCAAAACTGCTGTTGTGGAACCTAAGAAACTTTTGGGAGAAATAAACTTTCAGCAGGGAATTTTATTTATATGTGGGGGACTGGAATTTGATTTGCTACAGTGAGGATGTATCTGTGAGACATAAAAGGAAAAATATTGCAAAAGCGGGTAGATTTCTGAAGCAATTTATGAAGATACGTGGTTATGGCAGAAGTGAATTCAGTAGTAGGAACTTGGAGAGAATTTACATATTATTCACCAAGGTACAATACCTGAGCTAGACTAGCCAGAAATTATTTCACAAGAGCATGTGCATTTGACAGCTTTGATACACATCCAATAACTATTTCAGATCATGTGCCAAAAATCTACCAGATAAAAATCCAGGGCAGTGATGTAAAGATGAGACATTGGTGCTTCCTCACCTACCAGTTTAAAAAAAAAAAAAAAAGGGATTTAAGGAATGGGTAGCAGAAATTATCCAGGCCTTGTTAGGGAAGATAAAGTACTCCAGACATTATAGCTAGTGAATAGGATAAACTGAAAGTGGAGTTTAAAAATAGGGTAGAAATAAAAGAAAAAAGGGAGAGATGTTAAGAAGCAACATGAATTATTTAGAGGGGCTGACAAAGGTTAAGGTATTGCAGAAAAAGGGGAATCTCACAGAACAAGAAGAGGTGCAACTGCAGAGTGCCAAAGAGAAAATAAGGGTGTAACTAGATGATATACATGAGTTTAGAACGGTTTCTATTAAGCAACTCTAGAGTACAAAAACGTTTAGCACAACGACTTGGGCAACAGAAAGTAGAAAGGGTTTTTGCCAAAAGTTAGGGAGCCTATAACAAGGAAAAATAAGCATAGATCCTGTATAATGCCACTCGGGCATTATAGATAAGCTCACCAGCTTAAATATAAACCCCTATGTCACTAGATGGGTTGCAAACTGGCTCAAGGACAGAACCCACATGGTTAGAATTGCTGGAGCCATGTCAGACTCCAAACCAGTTACAAGTGGCGTCCCACAAGGCTCAAGTCCTGGGACCTCTCTTGTTCGGTATATATTTCTCGGCGGTACAGGCCAACACGGAAGGACTGTGGCTGACCAAGTTCGCAGATGACTGCAAACTGGGCGCCATAATCAACTCTCCAGCCGACACAAGCATCCTCCAAAAGGGCCTCATAGAAACAGACAACTGGTGCCAGAGCCATGGCCTCAAGCTAACGCCAAAAAGTGTATAGTCATCCCCTTTGGCAAAAACAAAGTGCCCACAAATTACCACATAGGTGGTAATCCATTAAGTACAGAAGAAGTCATTAGGGACCTGGGGACCCAAGTTGATAGCAATCTCTCATTTGACAACCACGTGGCCAAAGTGGTTAGAAAAACATTTTATATAGCCCACCTAATCATGAAGGGATTCACATCTAGATCAGGGGGGTCATCGTGCCTCTTTACTCATCCCTCATCAGGCCCATAATTGTGTACAATGCCTTTTTTGGGATGTACCTTACCAGACACCTGCAGCAACTGGAAAGACCCCAAAAGTACCTCACCAAGAGGATCAAAGGGCTCAAACAGATGCCATATGCTGCCCGGTTAAAGAAACTCCAGCTCTACTCAGTGGCATACCGCCTGCTCAGAGGCGATCTGTGCCTGACGTATAAAGCCATGTCCAACCCGGAATTAATGGACATGCTGCACCTCAGAAAATCCAAATCCCATCGAGCTACGCGCTCGAGAGACTTGAACCTCAGCACTGAAATAAATAGCACATGCTGGAGGGACAGATTCATAACCCAGAGGCTCCCTTCACTCTGGAATAAAATCCCAGTCCAGGTTAGGCAGAGTCCCACATTGACTCTCTTCAAGAGGAATCTTGATGAGTGGATGGGAGATCGTAGGTTTACCCCGGCTATCACTTCTGTGTCACTGTTAGACAGAGGCACAGTATACTAACCTCAAAAAAAAGCATAGCAAAATTAATTTAAAATGGGAGGCGAAAGCCAAACACACTCTGGCTAGGCTTATAAATGCCCTAGGGCAGATAGCCTAGTATGAACATATGAACCTATAATAGAGATATTTCAGAAATTTTATGAAAATTTTTTGTATAAAGCAGAGAAAGGTGGAAGTCAAGAAAGAGCTCAAATGGAAATATTTATGGAAGACGCAAGCATGTTAAGGTTAGAGGTAGATGAGGCTCGTCAATTAACAGTTAAGATAGGAGGAGATCAGGTAAAAACACTCTCGTACTATTAATCTACAGGAAAATCTCCAAGAATAGATGGTATTCTGTGGAAGTTAGGACTGTTGGGTAGAAGAAAGTGAAACAGATCTTGAAGGTTTTGTTTCAGTATTTTAAAAAGAGGGGAAGCACAGGCATCCTGAAAGAAAGCTGTGGTGGTTGTAATACCTAAAGCTGGTAAAAACCCATCAAACCAAGCTTCATCTAGGCCAGTTTCAGTGTTAAACCGTGATTATAAAGTGTTTATGTCCATAAATAACTGAAAGGTTTGCAAATGTGTTGCCAAAATTGATAGATATGGATCAGTGTGGCTTTGTGGAGGGAAGGCAGACATTTGACAACATTAACAGAACAATGATGATCCAGAAGGAAGGGGAGTGTAAGGAAATACTGCTGTTGATGGGTCTTGAGTAGGGCAATGGTAACATTTGCATTTCCTGATATAATAAGGTTAATTAGGAAGCTATAAGAGGGATCAGCAGCAAAAATTGAAGTGGGAGGGTTCCTTTCTGACAAGTTGTGTCTGAACAGAGTAACCAGTCACAAGCATCTTCTTTCCCCTTTGTTTATTTGCTTTATATTTAGAGCCATTGGCAAAGACTGGCAAATAGACTCAGACATTCCAAGATATAACTGGTATGGTAATCAAGAAAAGTAGGCTGTGTTTGTAGACAGTATTATTTTGTACCTGCTAAAACCAGAAAACGACATCTCACCATTGTGGAACATCTTGAGGCAGTTTCAAGTCTTTCGGGGTATAAGATTAATGAAGATAAAACAAAGGCTATAGCTGTGTACTGTGTACACATATTTATGGGGACTTGATAAAATGAAATGCTTAGGAGCATGGATTAAAAAATTATTTTTTGTTAGCTAAGTATATCTGAGAAGAGACTAAACAAAATATAATAGAAAAAATGAAAAACTGGAAGCTCTTGTTCATGGATATGAATAGCAAGGTACAAGCAGTGTAAATGTTTTTAGTCCCTTTAGCTTTTTTGTGCAGGTCAGGCATATTTTTATCAACCAGAGGAGTTGTGAACAGTAATTAATGAAGAATTAAAGGATTTGATCTGGTAGGAGGAAAGGGCAGGTTCGAGTGGGATACGTTTATCCTTTCAGTAGAGCAAGGTAGTTTAGAATTACCAAATTTTAAGGGATGTTTTAGAGCTACACATTTAAAGCATGTGTACATAACAGAAGCAGAAAGTTGTAATTCAAAGTAGAAAGTGATGATGGTAAAGAATGGGGAAATTCAAAAATTAAGGAAAGAGTCGGATTTTGGATGCAGATCCTTTACGAGAATAACAGCCATACAAAATATTATATTTATAAAGTAGCTGAAATTATTGTAAGAAGTAAGCCAATAAGAGAATGGAGAAGGGATTCAGCCGATACTGCAATTAAGGGTACAGAGATTAGGCAAGAGGGGTCTGGAATTTACTGGAGAAAACTGACAAAGAAACCAAAGATTTGGGAGCAAATAACTAGAGAGGGAAAGGTAACAGAATAGGAAGAAGTCCAGAAGCGTGTACTGCAGGCTAGAGAGTGCGTTTTTAATGATTGAGATCGGTGTATAGACAGAGAGACCTGCTCTGGTAGAGTTTTTAATTGAATATAGAACAGAAACTGCTGTTAAAGGAATAGTTATTAGGGCATGTAAAATACTTCGATAACTATAGGAACCAGTGAGAGGAGTTTAGAAAAGATTGGGAAGAAAGACTGGATGTGCAGTTTATAAGGAAACAGTTGGAGGAGATATGTATGGCTCTCAAATGTGCAACAAAGTCTAAAAGATTTAAGATTTTTACTTCTAGGTGTTTGCATAGGTATTTCATGTCCCAAGCAGACTCCAAATAATTTTTCCTCAGGTAGATTGCAAATATTGGAGGTGTGACGGGAAAGAAAATGGTAACTAGGAACATATGTTTTAGGAGGGTGTGAGTTGGCAGACTAAAAATTCCCTACAGAATACTCTGTCAGAAATATTGAGTGAGCAAATGGGTATAACTAAGGAAAAGATTTTTTTGAGCTGAGATAAAGTATATGAATTGCCTAAGCATATTAAGACCTTGTTAAGTTTAATTGTCTTCCAAGCATTTTTTTTTTTTGCATCTTGCATATACTGAATAAGCTAGTATTTAACATACTTTTTAATATATTTACAAAAATTATATATAAAGTTTTTTTGCAGTTATTACTGGTAGTGGCTGCAGAAGATGTCTTTCCAACACACACTGGTGGACTTTCGATTGGCTTAATTTTGACACAGTCAAAGGTTTCTTGTGGAATGGGCATGTAACACTCAGTGTTCAGCTTCTTCTGGAACATGCCTTGTACATTAAAACACTGCATTCAGCTTTTCTTACCATTTTAAAAATACTTGGTTGTTTCTGCTTTCTTCAGACACTGTGGCCTACATGTCTGATCAAGAGGTATTAAAGGGTTATATCTTTGTTTGTGATCTATTGATTTGTAGTAACAGTAGAAATCAAAGCAAGTTTGTACTGTTTAGCATTCTGTATCAAATAGCTGCATTATATAATTGCATCATAACCAGTTTTACCCACATCATCTTATATTTGGTTATTATTTCTCCCCCTTGTTTCTGTGGGTCTTTTATGTTATTGAGGACCACCACCCACCTGCACTTCTCTCAGTTTTCTCCATTCTTCAGGGACAGTCAATATACTGGTGCTGCAATGCTTCCATTTTTTATTTCTCAGTGGGACAATATTCTCCTCCCCTTGTATATGTCTGCATATTTGTGATATCTGACTACATCAGCTACATATTATCACTTTTTGTTGTAATGTATATGTTCTACTGCATCCCCTTCCTTCCTTGAGACCCTGTCCTTGTAGTATTTAAAGTTTATTTTTTTATGTTGTGAGATCCTGCAGTCCTTGTTGAAATCTGTGGAGGTTACTGCAGGTTACAAGTTTGTGAATTTCCTTAACACCTTGAAATATAGACTGTTCTTCCCTGGAGCTCATGTCCTGCTGCTATTGCATTTCAGAATGCAGAGCACACAACAGTGTAATGTCATTCTTGTCTTTGACATATACTGGTCAGACTCGGGTACAAGACCACTGTTGGAACATCTGTTTTCACAGTTGCAGGACCTTTCCTATGGAATAGTATTCCTGCAATTATTAAGGTTGCCCCTATCTCTTTGCTTCTTTTAAGGCTTCCAGCTGACTTGCCAAAGGAAATTTCAGTGAATGCAACTACTATGAAATTAAATTGGTGAAGGCCACAATCAGCGAACGTTTTCATATTTTTTTGTGTACTGTAATATACTCCCTCCCACCACAGTGCAGATAACTGTACTGACAGCATCAGTGCAACACGCCCACAATGTCAGTCAGTAAAATAGTAATAGAAATTAGAAAGAAATAAAGATGCATTAAAAAACGTAACATTGAAAGTCTGTCAGTAAGTAATGCTGGCAAACAAAGCTGGCGTGCCACCAATTCCATCAAAAAAGTAAAATTAAAAGTTTGCTTCACAGTCTATACACTTTCAAAATTAAAGTACCCCCACCTCAAAAAAATCTCTATACTGTGGAAAAGGAATGAAGTATCCGAACCTTCTCTTAACCCTTCTGGATACACATTAAAGATTAAAAACAGTATTCTAAAAGTTCAGGCTCAATGGCCGAAGACTAATTCATACCATAATCTGTCTGTCTAGCTGTGTAACATTAATAGTGCCTTGTGAGGACAGGAGGAACTTTACTTTAAATGTAGTGTAGTCTATGTTATAAAAAGGAATATAAATATAATGTGTATATGGTACAGGATGTAATTCATATTACATCTGTCTGTGTAACATTATCAGTGCACCGTGAGGTAACAGGAACTGTACTTTAAATGTTGTGTAGTCTACGTTTTAAAAAGGAATATAAATATAATGTTTATATGGTACAGGATGTAATTCATACCACATCCTGTATGTGTATGTAACATTAACAGTGCACTGTGAGGGTAACAGGAATTGTTCTTTAAATGCAGTGTAGTCTACATTATAAGAAGAAATATAAATATAATGTTTATGTGGTACAGGATGTAATTCATTCCACTCAATGAATGCATTACATGTAATGTGTGTGTATGCATACATATATGTGTGTACATATCTATATGTATGTGTGTGTGTGTGTGTGTGTGTATGTGTGTATATATATATATATATATATATATATATATATATATATATATATATATATATCTACACACACACACACCGTCATACATGTATGTGTGTGTGTGCGTGTGTGTATAAATATAGATACAATATAGATGGCTTAGGACAAAAAGGTGGCATCCATTGATAGTCTGCCTCTCAAGGATAGAATGCCCAAATCGCCTGCCAATCACCATGTGGTCAACAAAACCTGCTCGAACTTTGTTGGGAGGGTATTACACTACATAATAATCACTTTTTTTTTTTTTTTTTTTATTGAAAACAATTCCCACTAACATATCCACAACTCCAAAGCAGGTAAATATCTTACAGAAGGACTACACTTAACATTTTCATGCAGGTTTGAATCTTAGTTGCTCAGCAGCTGTATTGCAAAAGAAAGAGGGTCGGCAGACTTCCCATAGATGTACGAGTGATGATAAATATTGATCACTTACATAAACTGAAATCTGTTTGAATAATGGGCAGTCCAGTCTTTGTACTTTATATTGACCTGCTCTGGTTAGTTTGAGCTGACTCAATGATTGGAAGTATTTGAAGGAATTATATTTAAGTGCCTGCAGTGCAGTCTTGGAATTTCAGCATTCCTGAACAAGTCTTCAACATGGCTTACAACCTTCCATCTCTAATATGTATAACTCTTACTGATGACTTCAGCTATGAAGCTCACACTGTGGTTATGTACTGCTTTTTTAATGAATTCCTATGATTTAATATTATGTAACATGGAAATGTGTTAAAATTTCTTACCAGTGATTGTGCCTCAGATCCTTTCACCGTGGAACAATGTGGAACATAGAATGTGTAAGATTTAGATTGAGGAATGCTGTTCACAATGAGATTTAAGAGATATGCTCACCGATATTGCCTTGTTATTACTGAGTTTATTGCTGGTTAACGATGTGCTCTACCTTTAGTCAGAAACAAGCAGTCAATGCCATTACATCAGTCTTTCTTGCCAAGGAGGAGCCCGAAGCAGAAGCAGTTCGCAAGTGCCAGTCGGCTGCTACCTGAATTTTTCATTTTCGAGTTGAATAATCCTGAAGTCTTCTAAAGCTAAGTACCCCATTGGGGATCTTTTTTCTTGCTCTAACTGATATCAGAAAAAGTTAGCAATTGTCTTGTCTGTGGAAAGCTAATACCTCACAGAGATTTTCATTCTTACTGCATCACCTGTTTAGACCCAGACCATGACGTCCCTCGCTGTCGGTTTTGTGTCTTGTTTAACACCTGAACCATTCGTCGTCAGGCTTTCTGTGTCACTAAATTCTTTCTCTCTCGATCTCCGTATTCTGAAATGGCTTCGGTAAGCCATCCGACTATCTTCTGGAAAAAATGTAAGGATAAAGACAGAGACAGACCGCATAGGTCCAAAACTGCCGACGATACTTCCGTTAAGCTAGTCGCCAGTCTGCCGGTACTCAGTGAGGCGCCTGATGCCCGCTTCAATGGATTCGCAGGCCTCTGCTGAGACCCATTCGGAGTCCGGTATGCCGCAAGATGCTTCTTTGACTATGGAGCCAGTGGATGTCTCTACCTTGGATGGGTCCAGAGCTGCTGTGCAGGCACCTGCTTCTGAGGCAGCTTTTCAATCTACCGATGTTCGAAAGAAACCGACTTCCTTTTTAACCAAAACTACTGAGTTTCTTAGGCCCAGAGTACGCACTACGCCTAGAAAACCGATGACCAAAGCACATGCTCAGGCATCCATGCCACAAAAACAAATGCTTAGAATGGCTGAAGACCTTATTATGTTGAGTAGGGGAAGCCAACCTTCCTCTGCAAAGAGACAAAGAATCCAATCCCCTTCAGGTTCTACAGACCAGGTGTCCGATGACTCTGACCTTTCTGATTATGAAGACATGCCCTTATCCGCCTATGAGGATTCAGATGCAGAGGAATCCATTCCCTCTGCCTCCCATCCAGAGGATTTTTCTTTTGGTGAAACCTTGCATACTTTAAGAGAGCATTTCCATTGGGAATACCAATAATATCCTCAGTCCAAAGAGAGCCTCAAAGAATTTTTAGAGTTGCCTCAGCACAGGCCTTTAACTATACCCCCTGTCCTGGATGTTGTAGATGATGTTTTCATGGAATCCAGTCTTACTCCAGACACTTTACCTCCTGCCCCTAGGAAACCAGACAGGTACTACAGAGTACCCGATGCTCACAAGTTTCTTTTCAAGAATCCTGCTGCTAACCCAGAGATTTCCCAGGGGCCTAAATGTATTAAGGCTACTACAGCCAAAAATCCCACCCCTTCGGACAGGGATGCCAGCGCTTTGGACAGATGAGGTAAGAAGGTATATACCTCAGCAACTCTTGCTATCAGGGCATTGAATTGCCAGTTTCAAATCCTGAAATACCAGCAACATATTATGGAACTTATTAAACAAAAAGTGGTAACTTTTCCAGATTGTTCAGAAAATAAAGAATTGCAGGAGCTTATGCACTCTGCAAACCAAGTTATTAAGCAAAGTGTGGCTTTGATGCCCTAGAAGCCTCATGCAGGGCAGCAGTCACTGGCTCTGTACTGAGAAGACATGCTTGGCTGAAGGAGCAGATCTTGCCAGATCATGTCAAATCAAAATTACTAGACGCTCCTTTGAATAAGGACTGTTTGTTTGGCACCAAAGCAGAAGAGGTTCTTAAAAAGATGGAAGAAAAAGCTAAATCTATGCAGCCTGTTAAAGAAATCCTACAAATGCAACCCCCCTAGATTCAGTGGGCATTGCCCTTCAAAACACTGGCCCTTTCCAGCCCCCTCCAGGCCTTCCCATACAAGACCCAGGGGGAAACAGACCACCCAGACTACAGTCTCAGGGTATGCAGAAATCTAAGCAATGGAGTGCCCCCCACCCCTAAAGCAGGGAGTGGTAAGCCACCTCCTTATGAAAAAATCTCACAATGACTTCTTCACTCCACTCCCCAGCCCTGCCGAATTGCTTGTGCCTGTAGGAGGAAATATTGCCCTTCATGCAAAAAACTGGATGTCTATCACTCAGGACCGATGGGTCCTCAACATTGTATCCCAGGGGTATAAATTTTATTTCCATTCACTGCCAACCCCAAGCGGATTTCTAGACCTTTTTCCAAACCAGTGGGCAGAGGGTCAAAACCAAGTACGTTCCTGCTCAATATCAGAGCTATTCAGCCTGTTCCAGTAGAACAGAGGGGTCAAGGATTCTACTCCAGACTCTTCCTGGTACCCAGGAAAGAGGTCTCTTGGCACCCAATCCTGGATCTTTCAATTCTCAACACCTTCCTGGTGGTACCAAAATTCAAGATGCTTACCCTGCAACAGCTTCTCCCTATGTTAGCCAAGGATGTCTGGTTAGTCACCCTAGACTTAAAAGAAGCCTATCTGCACATCACCGTAGGGGAGTCCTGCATGAAGTATCTACGTTTCAGGGCAGGGTCTATACATTACCAGTTCTCTGCACTTCCCTTTGGCTTATCTACTGCACCCAGGGAATTCACAAAACGCCTGGCTCCAGCCATTGCATACTGCAGGCAGAGAAATATCCAGATTTACCCGTACTTGGACAACTGCCTGATTCAAGCGGACAGTCAGGAATTGCTGCTTCAGCACCTGGCACTTGTAAAAAAAAAAAAAAAAAAAAAAAAACCTTCTCACTTCATTGGGGTACACCATCAACGAAAAGAAATCACAACTGGTACCCAGTCAAAAGATTGTATTCCTGGGAGCAAACTTGGACACAACTTCCCAGATGGCATTCCTCACTTCAGAAAAAAACGATCTGTCTGATAGACTACTTCAAACAAATGGCCACCAGAACCCAGCTATCTGCAAGATAAATACTGCAAGCCCTAGGGTTCATGGCCTCATGTATACTGCTGATTCCATATGCAAGACTGCATGTGAGGAAACTTCAGTGGTACTTAAAAAGTCTTTGGTGTCAACATTCTCAGGTCCTGGAAACAGTCATTCCTATCATACCTTGTCTGAGGGCAGAGTTCCTTTGGTGGGCAGAAGCATGCAACCACAACAAGGGACTGCCTTTTACTCAACCCCACGCTGCCCAGACCCTGACCACAGACACATCAGACTATGCATGAGGGGCTTACATGGCTGGCAAATGTATTCAGGCTCACTGGAGCCCAAGTCAACTTCATCTGCACATCAACCAAAAAGAGATGCTAGCTGTGCCAAATGCCCTGACAGCTTTCAGATACCTACTCTTGCCAGGACAGCTGCTGATAAAAAACAGACAACACCACAGTTATGTGGTACATCAACAAGCAGGGAGGAACCCATTCTTACCCGCTCTGCAGGTTAGCCATGGCCCTGTGGAACACTGCCTTGGACATCCAAGTTCATTTACAAGCTCAATTCCTGCCAGGCAAACAAAACTCACTGGCAGATGACTTAAGCAGAAATCTCCTAGACCCACACAAGTGGAAACTGAAGCTCAGCACCTTCAGCCTTCTGATTCAGAAATGGGGGATCCCAGAGGTGGATCTCTTTGCCTCTTCCTACAACCACCAACTAAGCAAATTCTGCACCAGGAACCTTCACAGCAGGGCCTGGAAAGTGGATGCCCTATCCTTTCAATGGGAAAACCTCTCAATTTATGCCTTTCCCCCTCCGCCTCTTCTCTCAAGAATATTACTCAAGATAAAACAAGATAGGCCAAGGGCAATTCTGATTGCCCCGGACTGGTCACGCCAGCACCGGTACCCACTGCTGCACAGCCTGACAACAGTGCCACCCTGGCACCTACACCAGACCCTAACCCTGCTTTCTCAGCAGGAGGGACAGATTTTGCATCCACAATTGCAAACTCTAAATCTTGCAGCCTGGCTTATTTCTTAAATACTACACCAGCAACCCTAAGCAAGCAGGTGCTGGACATCATCCTTGAAGCCAGAAGACCCAGTACTAGGAAATCCTATGCTGAAAAGTGGAAAAGGTATTGTTCTTGGATTCAGTCTAAAGGAAAGGACACAGCACTGCCCTTCTTACTTCTAATCCTGGATTACCTAGCAGAACTACTCCACAGAGGCCTATCCTTCTCCTTCATTGAGATCCATGCCTCTGCCATATCGGTTCATTACAATACTGAGCCACCTCTGTTCTCTCACCCTCTCATCAAACAGTTCCTGCGAGGGGCAAACAACTTAAGGCCACAAAGGAGAGCACCCACCCCTGCTTGGGACCTTAACTTTGTACTGGAAAAGCTTGCGCTTCCCCTTTTGAGCCTGCTGCTTCAGCAGAGTTAAAATTCCTCTCTTGGAAAATAGCCTTGCTTCTAGCCATCACTACAGCTAGAAGAGTGTCTAAGTTACAAGCACTGATGGCTGTGGAACACTTCATTATTTTCCATGCTGGCAGGGTTTCCCCTCAGGACTAAACTTTCCTTTATGCCTAAAGTGGTGTCCAGTGTGGCTCTCAACCAGTCCATCCATTTGCCAACCTTCTTCCCTAATCCTCAAAATAAAGGGGAAAGGATCCTGCACTCTTTGGACGTGTACAGACAGCTTAGATCCTACCTTGATAGGACTAAGCCTTTCAAAAAATCTGACCAGTTGCTAGTCAGCTTTGCAACAGGGGCAGAGGGCAAAGCCATTTCAAAACCAACCATTTCCAAATGGATAGCACACTGCATCCATTTCTGCTACAAGCACCATGGAAAACCAACCCTCCGGGGGTCAGAACACATTCCACTTGGGCCACATCTACCTCTACAGCATTTCTCAGGGGAGTCCCTACCAGGGAGATCCTGGAAGCTGTTACCTGGTGTTCTGTGCACACCTTCACCAAGCATTACCACCTGCCTATCTTTCCCAAATTTAGGGCAGGTTTTGCTACAGCTCTTGCAAGACCTACTAGCCAGCCCTAACTCTTCTTGACTGCCTCCACCCTTCCTCAGCTTTGGGAATCAACCCGTGTGTAATGACTGCAACAGTGAAACACGAAGAACATAGTACAGTTGTGTAGACTTACCATAAATGTAGATGTTCGAGTGTATTCACTCTTGCAGTACTGGTTTCTGTCCTTCCAGCCCCCTGGTTTTCTCTATCTCTTCTCTCTATGGCTATTCCTACTGGTATTGGTATTTACTTTTTACTGGTGGTGTTTTCCCCACCATATCCTAGCTCCCTATTTGGGGGCTCTTGACATTTGGGGCAAGAAAAACTGATGTAATGACGTTGGCTGCCTGTTTTTATACAACTGACGACTTGGCGTCAAAGAAGAAGTGACAGCATCCGACACAGAAATACTAAGTCTCAGGTGTTCAGGCCGACTGAGGGCTACCTGCAGGCAGATAACCCAAGTGTGATGACTGCAACAGTGAATACACTCGAACATCTAAATTTATGGTAAGTGTACACAACTGTACATTCTAGCTTGAGTGCTACAGCCCTACTTCTGACCTGATAAAGGTCATGACTGGTGATCTGTGTACCTGCATGTGCTTCTGCTGAAAGTGTGGGAATATAATAGGAATTGTCCTCTGATTCTGGGCTTTCACTTATGCAGTTTGTGTGTCTAGTATTTGTGAGTCTCTTGCTTGGTGTATAACCTTATTGTTACTGAGCACACATTGTTTCCAGTGTTGCTTTATAGCTTGCTGTGCTCTCGCCCTTTTTATTTTATTTTACATTTGTTGACCGGGCTAGTCTAACTGGATATATGTCCATTTTCAGTAGAGGCCCGGGGAGAAAAGCTCCAAGACAGACACGGACAGACAAGATCATTAATGTTACAAAATTTAGACATAGATGAAATATTTCTGCACATTTCATAATATTTACAGTATGTAGAGCTAATTATTTACATACACTAGTAGCTAAATACAGCTTCATATTTCTGCATACATGCTTTCATGTTGCACTAAAGGACAGTAAATTAGAGGAGCGAGTAGAGTTAGTAAAGATACTAGTAGCAGTTATGATTGTTTAGTCCGGGGTTACTACAAGGGCAAAGCCAGTGTGTTGTCAGGAAGATTTTAAGTTTTTGTATAGTGATAAAGAAGGAAGGGAAGTAAGTTCACTAGGTAGAAGGTTCCCCTTTTTCCCAATTGTATTTGAGAACATAGAGTCTCCTGCCATGTTGTTAGCCTTATTGATGTTAATTAGGAGTTTATTTGATGAACGCAAGGCGTTAAGATTTCTATAAGGCGTTATGAGGTCTAGGAGTATTGGAGTATTGTTAGGTTGGTTAAGGATCTTTTGGGCAATAGTAAGTTGGTTGAATTTAAACTGATTTTGTAGTTCAAGCCACCCGAGCTGTTTGAGATTATGACAGTGATGGGTTCTGAAAGGTTTACCAGTGGCAAATCTGGCAATGCTGTTATAGGAGGTAGCTAGTTTGAGAAGATTATTTTTGGAAAGGTTGGTATTTATTGGTGAGGCATAGAGAAGAGTAGAGATTAGATAGGAGTGGGCAATGGTATTTTTTGCTGTTGGTGTTAAGAAGGGTTTAATTTTATACAGGGAGCCCATTTTTCTGTTAACTGATTTTATAATGTTGTTAATATAGGTATCAAAGTTAAGGTTGTTGTCTATTGTGATCTCTAAGAGTTTGGTAGTAGATTCTGGCTATATGAGGGTGCCATTATTAGAGATGACTGAGAAGTCTATTTGGTATTGACCTGCGAGTAGGAGTAAAGAGCAGGAGCTTTGTTTTTTTGGGATTCAAAAGGAGGCACCGCTTTGAGAAGCATGTCTCAACTATGTTAAATACCTTCTGGGTTTGGGATTGCAGTTCAGATTCTGATTTGGCTTTACAGATTAATGCTGAATCATCTTCATATTGTATACAAGTTGCATTGGGTATAGCTAAGTAGAGATCATTAATGAAAACTGAAAATAAGAAAGGACCTAGAATGGAGCTCTGGGGTACACCCAGTGTGACTGGCAGGTGAGATGATAGTTTATTCTCCCAGAGCACTGCCTGTTGCTCAGGTAGGAAGGGAACCATTTTACAGATAGAGAATCTAGGGAAAGTGATTTGAGAAGATAAATAAGCAATGAGTGGTTTACCATATCAAAAGCCTTTGAAAGATCAATGAATAGAGCTAAAGAGAGTTCTTTGTTATTGCGGTATCTGTTAATGGTGTCAGTAAAAGATAGGATGGCAGTAGTGGTACTATGATATGGCCTAAAGCCATGTTGGCATTTGGCTAGTATGTTGTGTTGAGTGAGATGGCCTATTAGTTGATGATGAATGCATTTTTCCATTATTTTTGCTAAGGGGGATAGAAGGGCTATGGGCCGATAGTTTGAATAGTCATTGGAGTTACCACCTTTGTGTAGGGGATGATGTGTGAGATTTTCCAGATGGCAGGGAAGGATCCTTCCTTAATGGTTCTATTTATAAGGATGGCAATAGGATAAGCTACTGCTTTAGCTGCTTTTTACAGATATTCAGCAGGAATCTGGTCAGCGGAAGGGGTACAAGGCTTAAGTTTAGCTAGGAGTTTGAAAATGGAGTTAGTAGAGATGGGTCATAGTAGGAAGGTAGGAAGTGTGCTAGTCATAAGGGGTTTGTAGGCTGGAAGTGTCCGGGGGTAGCTGAATGGCTAGCGATTGGATGGTTTCTGTGAAGAAGGAGTTAAAGTCATTTGCAGTTTGGAAGGGAGTGACATAATTAGCTCCTATAGTGGTTGGTGTACTGGAGTGTCCTGGGTAAAGGAGTTTATTAATACTTGCCTAGAATCGTTGAGGGTTATTTTGGTGTGTTTTCTGTATTTTACAGAAGAAGTTTTTTTTGTCTAAAAGTAAGATTTTTTTTAGCTGCGTTTCTTAATTGTCTAAATATTTGTTGATCAGATGTGCTTTTAGTAGTTCGCCACTTAGTCCAGGCTTGATTTCGGAGTAGGATGTTTTGCCTGGTATCTTTGGAGAGCCATGGGGCTGGTTTTGTCCTGATTCTTATTATACGATTGGGTGCATGCTGGTCTTGGATAGTTAAGAATTTAGAGTTAAAGTATTGGACAGCCTCTTCTAATTGGAGAGTTTTTGGATTAGTCCAATCACAGGCACTAAGTTTGCTCTGGAATAGAGTTTAGTTAAATTGTTTGTTGGAACGTATAGCCCTGCATGATGATGGGTGTGAGATATCTATTCTTTCCCTGATTATATAGGTCAAGCAGTGGTCACTTATATCGTTAGGGAAAATACCTACTCTATAAGTTTGGTGATGATTATTAATGAGTATCCAATCTAAGGTGCTCTCTTTTTGGTTTGGTTTGTTAATTCTAGTTGGCGAGATGATGGTCTGAGAGAAGCCATGAAGGTTAATATGTGAAGTGGGATGCTCAGTATTGATACACTTCCAGTCAATATTGACATCACCAAGGATTATAGTTTTTTGCGGGACGGTTGCTGAGACCCAGCTAAGAATATCCTCCAAGGAGTTAATGTTATTTCCAGGAGGTAGATAGATATATATGATATTTATGGATTTACTAGAATGTAGCTGAATCTTTGAAATGAGGACTTCTGCATTACTATATTTAGGTGGGTTATAGGGTGAGGTGGTAACTTGTAGCCCATCCTTGAAAAGAATTGCTACTCCCCCTCCTTTTCTGTTTTTACGATCATGTCTCAGTATATTATATCCTGGTGGGATAATTTCATTATCTTGAGTTTGTGGCTTTAACCAAGTCTCTGTGAGGCATAAAATGTCAAAAGAGTTTATGTCTAAGAGAGAATGGAAATGAGGAACTTTATTATTGACACTTTGGATATTGAGATGTGCTGTCAGGAGTGAGTTGGGGAGTTTATTAGGGCTGAGTGTGATAGCGGGATTGGTGGTAGGAAGAGCAGAAGGTAGGACAGGCTGGGCCTGGATTAGGATGGATGTCATAATTTTGTAAGGAATGTCTTTTTAGAATGTGTAAATTGTAATGTAGATTACTTAGTAGAAACTGAGCTTTCTTGGTTGAGGGATTGTAGTATTTGATGTGGGACAGTCTGTGGAATTTTGCAAGTATGTAAGTAGGTGCAGATATTATATTTATGTTATTGTGGGAGATAGTGATGGTTTGTGTGGATGTTTGCTTAGGTGGGTAGTGTGGGGGTAATGTAGGTGTTCAAAGGAGGTTAAGTGATAGGCTGAGGTTATAACAGATACTAGTGTGGCAGTGAGTAGTACTTTAGTGTTGAGGTAGTTGTGGAAGGCATGGTGAATACAATTGGTTGAGGGGTACTATCTAGTGGTAGGTATGAGGGCCTAAGGAGAATACAACACTAGGTAGTGAGAGCTGTGATTGGTTAAGTGGAGTAAGGGGTTTGGTGCTGCTTATGCAGGATGGTGGGATTATTTGATACGTTGAATGTAGAGGAAGGTGTGGCCAAGATGTATAAGTTTAGGGCCTGGGACAGTTCTTATCAGGTGAGTTTTAGCTTAGCTGGCAGAAATCAAACATTGCAAATACACTAAAAATGATCCAACGCGTCACTGAAGACAGAAACACACAGGTTTATTGCAAGTAAACGTAAAGCGCTTTTCGTCGCTCAATGTTTGAGCAACTTCCTCAGACATTCAACACCTTAATTAATTTACATATTTATACACTCACGTCACTAACATCATTAACTAAAGTATCAATTAACAAGTTAACAAGTTTAAAAACAATAAAGTAGAAACCCACAACTTTTAGCAGCAAAAAGGTCTATGTGTGTATATATAAAAAACAAAATGTTGTGTGTTTATATACCATAAAATAAATATATGTGTATATTAATACATGAAATGTCTAAAAACCACTTCTTTGTTAATAAAACTGAGTCAGCACACAGGACGTAACACTAAACTAATATGATATAGAAAAAGCCGCTAAGCCATACAAGGTAAATTTAAAGTGACGTGAGTGTATAAATATGTAAATTAATTAAGGTGTTGAATGTCTGAGGAAGTTGCTCAAACATTGAGCGACGAAAAGCGCTTTACGTTTACTTGCAATAAACCTGTGTGTTTCTGTCTTCAGTGACGCGTTGGATCATTTTTAGTGTATTTGGTCTGTTTTAAGTACTGAGTTTGTCCCCAGAAATCAAACATTGGTAAGTGGGAGAGCAAAATAGTCACTTTGTTGAGAATGACCTCTGCTCCCATAATGCTCAAGGAGGTTATGCTGTTCTTGTACGGCAGAAAGGGTGGGCTGTTACCTGGCTAAATATGTTGTCAGCCGTATCTAAAACCTTAGCTGTGAGCCAGAAACCGTGTTTGGTACTCTACTGCCATCTAGTGGCATATGTAGGTAACACCAACTAAGGTTGCCGAACAGGCTTATAAGTGAGATAGAGAAGCCAATAAATGGGGGTGGGGGTTAATGGCCTCAGGGTATATCTGCGAGTGTGCTGGCACTACTGATGCATAAGTAACAATCGCTTATTTTGAACAGCAAAGTAGTCAAAAATAAAAACTGCAGGTTGCCACCTACACTGTGAGGCTTTAGAGGGTCCGTCCGCTTGTCCAGAGAGTTATGGAAGTGGACAGGATAATTCCCGAGTAGGATGGAATTACAAATGGGGAGAACAGCCTGAGTATCAGCGCTTTGTGTCCAAGACTGTGAGGCTTTAGAGGGCCCGTCCGCTTGTCCAGAGAGTTATGGAAGTGGACAGGAGAATTCCTGAACAGGATGGAATTACAAATGGGGAGAACAGCCTGAGTATCAGCACTTTGTGTCCAAGGAGCAAGCACACCACGCTGAGGACCGGAGACGTCCTAGTTAGGGAAATGGGATGGTGAGTAGTCTGCCAAACCTAGTTATTGTTTTAAAAGGATTTGTACTGGTCTGAGCAAACTTGAGAAACATGGTTCCCTGAGCAGGGACTGACCTAAACTATTATAATGTTCATTTTTGAAGTATATGAAGTCATGCACTTTTTATTCTTATCTTAATATTTTCCTTCAGAAACTTTAATTTCCCACTCTTTTTTCCCCACTGTTAACGGTGTATTGATATTATCTCATGTACTGGAATTAATTGCTTTCTAAAAATTATCATGAGAATGATTGCTAACAATTTTTATATTATTTTCCTGAATTTTCATAGTTATGCAAATACGTTTTGTTTTAAGCCCAGAAAGATGTTAAAGGTTGTATACGTTTTGATTGTTGCCATCCTTCCAGGATATTTGATAAACAGGTTATCTGACTTGAGTGGTTAAAATCTGCACATTTCGCACCCCTTCATTCCTTATTTCTGATTTGACTCCCCTTTTACTTTAGACTCCTGTACACTGCATGTCTCCAAGTAAACTAGTTGCTTTCCAAGTCCCCCTAGCTGCAGGGTATCTCCGTATGGTGCTTTAGTCTGGGCTGCACATGAGTAGTGAGATAGCATACTGGGACAGCAGGGAAGAGCATCAGACCTCCTGGGATTCGATCATTTAGGATTTTTCTAGTGTGTGATCAGTCTCATGTGTTGACTTCAAGCAAATGCTTTCATATTAAGATGTGGTTGTAGGACTTTTCTGGAGGTTTTTTGTATGTCTGTGCTTGGTATTGCTGTAAACCATGTACTAAATTGACTGAATACAGTCCCTTAGTCACACAAGGTGGTAGGAAACATTGATCTGATCTTAACAGTCTTCATTTATCCTTGACATATGGGTTCATTTCTGAATATCAGAAATGATTCGCCCATTACTGTAGCTTATGAGGACCAAAAACTCTCGAGATTAAGTCCTACCCAGAATGTTCCTCTCCAATTTACTTCAGATCTCGTTTGCCGCTTTCCTGTGACAGACACATAGACAGCTAGCTCTGGAGCTAAGTGTTATATTTTCTTATTTCTCTAGTTTTTTTGTTTGTTATAGGTTTCTTCTTCCTTAATATTGTTGTTGTGATATTTTTTCTGTAGTCTATCCCTTTTTGATCACTATTTGCTTCTCTTCTTTTCTCTGCCTTCTGTTATACATTTCAGTGTACTCTGTGCTACCATTGTTGGAAGTCTTTAGTTTCTCCCTTTTTTCTCCTTGCACTTTGCTGTAGCCTGTAGTCTTTCCTACCATTGCTGGTAGCTTTCTGTACCTTTGGGTATTCCTTTCTAACATTGTTGGTAGCCGCCTTTCCTCCCTCTCTATCTAGCTGATATAGTTTTGAAGTGCGTCAGAGAGAGAGAGAGAGAGTGTGTGTGTGTGTGTGTGTGTGTGTGTGTGTGTGTGTGTGTGTGTGTGTGTGTGTGTGTGTGTGTGTGTGTGTGTGTATACATGCAAATGTTTATCATTGTATAATAAGGAAAAAAAGCCAAGCCAGGAAAGCAAATTTAATATCCAACAGAATCACAAAGTTTGTGATTCTGCTGGATGCGTGATTTTACCTTTGTGATTCTGTTGGATGCGTGATTTTACCTTTGTGATTCTGTTGGATGTATGCTTTTACCTTTGTGATTGTGTTCGATGCATGCTTTTACCTTTGTGATTCTGTTGGACACATGCTTTTACCTCTGTGATTCTGTTGGATGCATGCGTTTACCTCTGTGATTCTGTTGGATGCGTGCTTTTACCTCTGTGATTCTTTTGGATGCGTGCTTTTACCTTTGTGATTCTGTTGGGTGCATGCTTTTACCTTTGTTATTCTGTTGGATGAGTGCTTTTACCTTTGCGATTCTGTTGGATATTAAATTTGCTTCCTGACTTCACTGGTTTGGCTTTTTTCCTTTTGGATTTTGTTGTTTTTGCTGTTAACCAGTGATCTGAAGTAGTTAACTTCATTTGATCAGCAACCTGTGGGTATCGGATCCGATTCGGATCCAAGCAGGCAACTTTACTAGCAAAAGATCCGAGCTCCAAGCTACTCCCCCTACCCATAATGCCCTGTTACCTCCCTCTAACCCTCAGATCTCGTTTGCCACGGCTTCTTGAAGCATCTGAGAAAGAGCTCCTAGCGTTGGGTTTTGTGAGTTAAGTAGATTATTTAACTTTTTTCCCTTAAATTCACTATTTTCTGAGTGTGTGTGATACCCCTTCTCTCCTATCTATCTGGGTAGTTTATCTTTAGTTAGTGTAAATTTACATGTGGGCCTAATCTTGTCAGTATGTCCGAGGCCCCAAAAGCTATTTCTTCGAAATGCTCCTAGTGTGGCCATAAGCTGTCCCCAGCGGATGGCCACACTCAGTGCATTATTTGCCTGGGTGTAGACCATCTTTCTTCAGGCTGCACTATCTGTGCAGTCTTCAACCCCAGGGCTTTGAGGGATAGGCAGACTAAGCTAGTCCTCGCGGGCCTTTTGCCCCCGGATTCAGCTTTGACCTCCTCCCCCTCCGTGGCGCCAGCCGTGGCTGCCCCACCGACCGTTCCCGCTCCCCTGGCCGGGATTCAAACTCCCTCTTCGCCTCAGGAGGAAAGGGAATCGAGAAAAAAGGACAGGAAGGATAAAGATCGGGAGAGAGATGGGCATCGTAGCCACAAGAGGCAGGCCGATTCACCTCCATTGGCCCTGCCATCTAAGCAGCTTGCCTCCCCTCTTAAGGTCTCCGGGTCTCCCCCCTCCAGGCTTCGATCTCCACGTTTCTCCCCGGAGCCGGAGGAGGAGACCCGGTCACCTTCGAGGTCGTCCAGGCGGCCATCCCGGTCAGCCTCGGCAGCCTCATCCAGGTCCACTAGAAGTTTATCTGAAGCGGATATGGATCAGATGATGCGTCAATTTCTTCAGGTCCAGCTGCAGATGGGAGTGCTCTTGCCCCCCCCCCTCTGGGGGGGGGGAGCTCGACACCTTTTTTTCGCCCCCATTGCTCCTTCTCCAACCCGCTACCAGGGTTCGGAGCTATCAGATCCGAGTAGCTTCGGAGCCGGGGTGGTGTCGGCGCTGACAGCGTTTCATACTTCGGCTCCGACTGTACCTTCGAGTTTGTCGGATCCCTTTTCGGATCTGAGCTCTCGAGGCCGCGAGATGAGCGTTGGATCCGGAGGGGTTAGTGTGCCTTCGGCTCCGTTGAGGTTGGTTCGCACTGCCCTTTCAGATCCGATCGGGTCATCTCCGGTGCCGATCCACGTGCTGGATCCGAGGGGACTGCTTTCGGATCCTAGTGAGAGCAGCTCACCCTCGGCATTCGACGTCGTGGAGAGGGTTCTTTCGAGGGATTCGAGGTCCCAGGCTCTGGCTATGGATCCACCCACCATTCCCTCTCAGACGGGCCTGTCTTCCATCATCCAGCCACAGGGACAGCCTGCGCCTACGTCCCAGATGGTTCCCATGGAGGAACAGGACATTGTTGGTGAGCCCTCCTCAGACAGCCCCCCCGAGGAGGTCCCTCACAAACGTAAGTGCAAGAGGAGGCACTTGGACTCACCCGAGTCCCTCACAGAAGACACGGACTTGGAGGAAGGAGAAGGTTCCCCCAGATCCCCCCCCCCCGAAGATGTCTCCTTTGGAGACATTATGGAAATGCTTCGTATTAGAGGGGGGTGGTCAGCCCAAAAGCCTTCCTCGGACGAGTCTATCTTTCTGGAGGCGTTCGACGCAGGCCCATCTACCTCTTGGGTGTCCCCTCCCACCGATCCCCTGGTGGACCTCATAACTACCAGGGCATCGAAGGAGCCGGACACTGTGGAACCAACACCCAAGAGACCGGACAGGATTCTTAGCCCCCCCACAGACAGGACAGTTTGGAGCAAGGGTGCCCTTGTAGATGCCATGGTGGTGGCGGCTGCCACCAAGAAGGAATTAGCACAGGAAAGTTCCTTGGTACATCCTCCAGACAAGGAGTCTCAGACGATGGACCGCCTCGGAAAGCGGATATTCGCTTCAGCGACCTTCTCTGTAAGGCAGAGGAGGACAAGGTGGACGCTGGCCCAGAGGCAGAGGGGGGGCCAAAGAATTTTGGGTCGAGGCAACCCTTTTCCGATCAACCCGCGCAGTAACCCTGAGGGGTTGCCCGACTGCTCCTCTCTGGAGGCAGTCGGGGGACACTTCTCGGAGCATCTAGCACATTGGGAGTCCATTACAACAGATCGCTGGGTGCTCCGGATCATATCCAGAGGTTACTCAATTCCATTCCTAAATATTCCCCCCTGGTCGGGGCACCTCCCCGATGTACCACCCAATCAGAGGGAGGTAGCAGCCCTCGAAGTAAAAGAACTTCTAGAAAAAAGAGCCATCCAGCACGTCCCCCTCGGTCAGTCCGGATCAGGCTTTTACTCCAGGTTTTATTTGGTGCCAAAAAAGACGGGGGACTTGCGGCCAATTCTCGACCTGTCCACACTGAACCTGTCAGTTGCCAAAGAGAAGTTCTGGATGGTCACCGTTCAGTTCATTCTCCCACTATTACAGGAGAACTACTGGATTTGCTCCATAGACCTCAAAGATGCGTACTACCATATTCTAATGGCCAGGCGATCCAGGAGGTTCCTCCGCTTTCGGCTGGGAGCCAGCCACTATCAGTTCAGAGTCCTACCCTTCTGTCTCACCACAGCCCCCAGGATGTTCACCAAGGTGATGGCAGTTGTAGCGGCCCACCTGAGGCTTCTGGGAATTCAGGTCTTTCCTTACCTGGACGACTGGCTCCTAGCCGCCCCCACCAGGCATCTACTATGTTCAGCGAGAGACTACTTCCAACATCTCTGCCGCTATCTAGGGCTCACGATCAACCACAAGAAATCCTCCCTTCAGCCTACCAAAATTCTGGATTTCATAGGGGCCAGGATAGATACAATTTAGTCCAAAGTCTTTCTGACGTCGGACAGACTTTGCAATCTAAACCTACATGTTTTGGCTCTTCTTCAGTTCTCGGCCCTTCCAGCGGAGTTAGTCCTGAGGGCTCTGGGTTCCATGGCAGCAGCCATCAACTTGTCTCCGCTCGCGCGTCTGAATATGAGGATTCTCCAATGGACCTTACAGGTCCAGTGGTCCATTCTGCTTCATCCCTTGTCTGCTCCTATTCCTCTCAGCAGGGTTTGCAGGGAGTCTCTACTTTGGTGGCGCCATTCCAAGCATCTCCGGGAAGGGCGCTCCTTCTCCATGTCCCCACCCCAAGTCACATTGACCACGGACGCGTCTCGCCTCGGGTGGGGGGGCATTGCATGGGCAGCACCGTCCAAGGCACGTGGACTCACACAGAGACCTTTTTGCATATTTGTGTCCTGGAGATGAGGGCAGTGCTTCTAGCATTGCAGGCTCTCCATGCCCTTCTTCCTCTGGGGACTATTGCAATTCAAACAGACAACATATCAGTGGTCTGGTACGTCATCAAGCAAGGGGGAACCAGATCTTACTCACTTTGCTTAGAGGCCATGAGAGTGTGGGAATGGGCGATAGCCACCAACCGCTTTCTCATAGCAATTCACATACCGGGTTGGTCAAACATTCTTGCGGACAAGCTGAGCTGGACTATCCTCTCACTCTACGAGTGGTCTCTGAACCCCTTAGTAGCGAAACAGATCTTCCTCAGATGGGGTCAACCTTGCGATCTGTTCGCGTCGCCTTCGAACGCAAAGTGCAGCGAGTTTTCCGCTCTAATTTCCCTACCAGGGGAAAACCCCAGAGACGCTCTGGTTCATGCTTGGCCATCCAGTCTTCTTTATGCTTATCCTCCTCTTCCGCTGATGACAAAATTCTTGCAGAAAGCTCGTCGGTTGGGGAGCAGAGTAATCCTCATAGCCCCATTCTGGCCTTGTCAAACATGGTTCCCTTGCCTGCGGTCTCATCTAGTGCATCCTCCCTGGATCTTAGATCCCATTCCGGATCTGATTTCTCATCCCCTGGAATTGAGGACCCCCGACTTGGACAACCTCAAGCTCTCGACTTGGTTGATCCAGTTCCCTTGATGGCTAGGACTCCTGGTATCTCATCCTCGGTTAAAGCCATTCTAGTGGCCGCTCATAAACCTTCTACCAGAAAAGTTTACAAGAGTAAATGGAAACTTTTTTCTATCTGGGTGGAGCATAGGAATTTGGACACCTTTACGGCTCCTATTCCAGCAGTCCTCGATTTTTTATCTCAAATTTTCCATCAGGGAGCTAGCTCTTCAACTGTTAAAGTTCAACTGGCAGCAATTTCCCACTTTCACATTGGAAACAAATTTGGCCCCCTGGCATCATCTAAGATCTGCAAGACCTTTCTGAAAGGTACCTATCTTTTGAGACCCCCTGTTAAGGAAGCAGTCCCTCCATGGGATTTAACCCTAGTTCTCCAGGCTCTGACTGGTCCTCCTTTTGAGCCCGCAGCTTTGGTTGACTTGAAGTATGTATCTTGGAAAACTGCCTTCCTGATTGCCATTACTTCAGCCAGAAGAATATCAGAGCTTCAGGCTCTTTGCAGTAAGCCCCCATACATCATTTTTCATAAAGACAGAGTTTCCCTAAGGACTAACCCCTCTTTTCTGCCTAAAGTGGCTTCTGAAGCCAGTATCAACCAATCTATCAACCTGCCTGTCTTCTTCCCTAATTATCTCAACAAAGGAGAGTATAGACTCCATTGCTTGGATGTACATAGACAGTTACGATTTTACCTACATAGAACGGCTGTTTTTCAAAAATCAGAACAGCTCTTTGTTTCATTTGCTAAGTCCTGTCTGGGTCAACCAGTGACTAAGGTAACCTTAGCTAGGTGGATTTCACAATGCATTCTTCTTGCATACATAAGCTCTGGTCGACCTGAGCCCGTGCGTGTTCGGGCACACTCTACCTGTTCTGTGGCTACTTCTGCAGCCTTCTGGTTGAGGGTCCCTTTGGATGACATTGGTTCAGCTGCTACTTGGGCTTCCTCTCACACTTTCATTACACATTATAAATTGGATCTGATTTCCAGAGGAAGGTCGTCCTTTGGCTCTGCAGTGCTCCGGAATATCCTCCCATAAGGGCCTCCCAAGTTGTGGTAGCTGGGGACTCTGTCCCACAGGTTGCTGATCAAATGAAGTTAACTACTTCAGGTAAAGAAGTTATGAACTCACCATAATGTTCCTTCTGAGTAGGTAAAGTCATTTGTCTGCAACCAACCCTCCCTCCATCCCCCGGACCTGTAGTTCTTCCTTGAAGGATCATGGTATGTCACTTTCCAGATGACATCAGGTTAGAATGTTGAGGTAGTTTTTTCCTTGTGTTATAGTAGTGTGTTACAATACTATGGCAAGCTCGATCTGAGGGTTAGAGGGAGGTAGCAGGGCATTATGGGTAGGGGGAGGAGCTTGGAGCTCGGATCTTTTGCTGGGAAAGCTGCCGGCTCGGATCCGAATCAGATCTGATACCCACAGGTTGCAGACAAATGAAGTTACCTACTCAGATGGAACGTTATGGTGAGTACATAACTTCTTTTTTGCTCAATCCTGGCTTCTTTTTTGTGATTTATCATTGTATATTCATGCCTGACAATGGGAAAGGTACCTCTGGTTTTAAGAAATGTATGGAGTGTAACCGTAATGTGCTCAATTCTGATGGGCACTCTCACTGCGTTTACTGCCTGGGTTGGTGCACTTACAAGAAGATTGTTCCATTTGCCATAATTTCAGTCACTGGGCCCTGGTGAAAAGGAAAAATAAGTTGTTGAAGGGGATGATTAAATCTGCCATTGAGGAGGCCATCTCTGGTCAAAGTAGCAAACGTAAAACAGATGTTTATTCCGTTTTCTTGTCTTCATCATCTAAAATTTACAAACCTAAAAAGATCTGTGCCAGCTTCTCCCACAACACCGATGACTAAAAGACTTAAAGCTTTGGTTCGCTCTACCAGTGCGGAACTGACTGTTACTTTAAAAGATGCCTCGGTGCCAATACTGCCTCCTTCACTTGGTGCTGAACTTGTCGGCGCAGACACAAGACCAGCTCATGGAACTGATATTCTTGGTGCTGTCTCCTATTTTGGCACCAATGTCTTCGGTGCCAGTGGAAAACACTGACATGTGAAGTTGTTCATTCATCACTGATGGGTTTGGAGCCGATCCTCGGCTCTGACACGGCCGACGAGCAAGCTCAAAGTTCTCCAGTAACTCAAGACCCCACCCCTTATCCCATAATGCACTGCTGGAATTACCTCAGATCTAGTTTGCCGCGGCACTGATCTCTTGGTTTCCAGTTTGGCTCGAGACTTTATTGGGAGTTTTTCAACTTTCAGCAAGTTATATTTTTTCTATTTTTATATATCCTTGTTCTATTCTTTAATAGCAGATATTACTAGCTAGTAGATAGTAGTTTTTCTGTGTTCATATCCCTTCCCTCAGTATTATCTATCTTGCTTTCAGCCCTTTGGTTTTAGGATCCCTTCTTTAGTGATTAGTCAGTGTTCCCTTTTGGGACTATTGTTTTTGGATTTCTAATTACTGTTTATAATTATTTAGTTGTCAGTTGCTCCTTTTTGGGCTGTGTGTGTGTTTGTGTGAGTTACTTAGTTAAAACAGCTCATAGTTAAATAGTGTGCTTGAGTTGTGTAAATGTCTGAAGAAAAAGACAAACATCCAAAGTCTGGGTTTAAAAAATGCCCAGACTGCGGACAGAAAATGTCAGTCACAGATGCCCATGTGCAGTATGTTCACTGCTTGGGTGAGGTACACCTGCAAGAGTCTTGCAGTATCTGCCACTCCTTTTCCACCAGTGTGTTAGCAGAAAGGAAGAGGAAATTGATTGAGAGGGGTATCATCAAACACCCCTTTTTCTGAGGCATTGTCTGACCAGGATGGATCCAGTAAATCATCTAAATCTTCCACTGATTCTAGATCCAAAAAAGGAAAAAGGTCAGAGTATGGTGACTTCGGCTACACTGCCTTCGGAGCCGACAGTCTGCTATTTTCGGAACCAGGACACTGCCTTGGAACCGGTTGCCGAAAAACCTCCATCCATATTGCTCCAGTCGGCTCCATCTCTCCACTCTTCCAGGTCCTCCCTGCTCTTCTGAGACCTCTCCAGAAGTTCCCCCTGAAGAGGTTCCCAGGAAGAGATTATGCAAGAGGAGGCATTTGGACTACCCGTAGGAGTCTCTCACATCGGACAGTGACCTGGATGAATCAGAAGGGTCCCCTAGATCCCCCTCTGAGGACATCTCCTTTGCGGAGATTCTTGAAATTCTTAGGCAGAGGGTTGATTGGCAGTCCAAGAGCCCTACTGAGGATGAGTCGGTTCTCCTGAAGGCATTCGGGTCTCAACCTTCCACCTCTTGGGTATCTCCGCCCTATAATGAGCTTATGGATCCGGTCTCTCGTAGGGCGTGGGAGTCTCCAGAATCTATGGAACCTTTTCCTAGGAGGCCTAATAAGTTTATTTCAGCCCCTGTGGATAAGTCCTTTTTGACCAAGGGAGTCCCTGTTGATGCCATGGTGGTGGCAGCAGCCACCAAAAAGGAAATGTCTGAGACTTCCTCATCAATCCATCCTCCTAACAGAGAATCTAGGATCGTGGATAGATATGGGAAACGCATGTTCAGTTCAGTGACTTTTTCACTCAGATCACTGAACTACTTGACACATTTTACCAGACTGCAGAGAGATTTCCTTAAGGAGTTGGGAGATACTCTTCAGGGTCCTGTAGCTTCGAGTGTATCCAGTAAGATTGCCACTCAGCTCTCTACCCTCAATTCGATAGTCAACTCATCCATGCGTCTCGTATCATATGCAGCTGATGGTTCGAGTAGAGCCGCAGGTACAGGAATCACTCTTCATAGGCATGCCTGGATGCGACTCTGTACTTTCGCGGAACCCTTCAAGTCTTCCTTTATTATTACCCCATTTGACAGCTCACATTTGTTTGGGCCAAAGGTGAAGGAGACTTTGACCAGGTGTGAGCAAGAAGGAAAGACTCTGTCTGCCGTCAGAGTCCGTTTTTCTACCCCCACTCGACCCTTTCCCAAAGGTCAGAGGGGAGGAAAGATGTGGTTCCGGAAAGCCCAAGAAGCCTTTCAAGACACACGTGGAGAGCCCCCCTCCAGAGGCAGAGGAGGGGGTTTCAATGGAAGACGCCGCCCTTGCGGCAGAGGAGGTCCGCAACACCAGGATGACAGAGATCACTTCTCTGGTCAGTCCTACCAGCGCTCCTGAAGGGAGGCCCAGCTGTCAAACTCTGGAGGCATTCTGGGGTCGCTTATCATTGTACCCCAAAGCCTGGCTAAATATAACAAATGACAGTTGGGTACAAAGTATCATTTCCAGAGGGTATTTCCTACCGTTCTCCACCCAGCCTCTTCCCATCAAAAAAATCCTGGACGTTCCACCCAGTCACATGGGACAAGCAGCAGTAGAGGTACTCCGATTGCTAGAAAAAAGTCATCCAGCCAGTCCCAGCAAACCAGACAGGATTCAGAACTTACTCAAGGTTCTTTTTGGTTCCAAAGAAAACAGGGGACTGGAGACCTATTTTGGATCTCAGCAGACTCAACCAATTTGTGAAAAAAGAGAAGTTCCGAATGGTCACGTTGCAGTCCATGCTCCCGTTCTTGGGGAGGGACAATTGGATGTGCTCGAGTGATCTCAAGGATGCGTACCACATAAAGATGGCCAGACCATCCAGAGATCACCAGGTTTCCGTCTGGGAGCCAATCATTATCAATTCTGAGCTCTGTCCTTTGGTCTCATTACAGCCCCCAGAGTGTTCACCAAGTGCATGGCAGTAGTCATGGCTCACCTGAGGCGTCTAGGATTCCAGGTGTTTCTTCTTAACTCCACCACCAGGCATCAACTTCTTCAAGCAAGAGAGGCTACTCTGACACTCTGCGATCGGCTAGGCATTAAAGTCAACTTCAAAAAGTCTGCCTTGTCACTATCGCAGCATATCGTTTTTATAGGGACAGAACTAGACACGTCAACCACCACTCTCTGCCTTCCGCCAGAAAGAATTTCTATTCTTCGCCAACACATCAGGGCCCTGATATCAAAGAACAGAGCACCAGCAGCAGAGGTATTAAAAGTTCTAGGATTGATGGCGGCAGCTATTTTAGCAATCCCGTTAGCAAGGATGCATGTGAGAATCCTTCAATGGCTTCTATTCACGCAATGGTCTTACCAAGAACTTCCAATAAGTCACATGATCCTGATAACAAATACCTGCAAGAAGGAGCTTCAGTGGTGGTGGATGTCTCTTCATGTCACAATAGGACGTCCTTTCATGCTCCACCCTCCAGTTGCCACTGTGACCACAGACACTTCCCTGATAGGATGGGGGGGGGGCTTTTTCAGGGAAAGACTGCCCAAGGCACATGGACAGATCAAGAATCACATCTGCATATCAATGTCCTGAAGATGAGAGCAGTACTTCTAGCATTGCAATACTTTCAGGACTCTCTTCCTCTAGGGACAATTGCAATACAGATGGACAACATGTTAGTGGTCTGGTATCTGAACAAACAAGGCGGGACCATGTCTTATACCCTTTGTCGAGAAGCCCTCAGGGTATGGTAGTGGGCACTGTCGTCCCAGCGCTTTCTGTTGGCAATGCACATCCCGGGCAAATCCAACGTCATAGCGGACAGACTGAGCAGAGCAATCTTATTGTCCCATGAATGGTCCCTCAAACAACAGATTGTGGACAGGATCTTCCGCAAATGGGGCCAGCCTTCCTGCGATCTCTTCGCCAGTCACATCAACAACAAATGCAGAAGCTATTTTGCCCCGATTCCCATGCCAGGTCACTCCCCGAGGGATGCTGTTGTCCACGATTGGCCCCCGGGTCTCCTCTACGCATTTCCACCAATTCCCCTGATACCCAAATTGTTACAGAAAGCAAAGTTGCTGGGACGGACCATCATCCTTATAGCCCCTCATTGGCCTCGGCAGATTTGGTTCCCGTTTCTTTACCATCATATTCTGGAAGATCCATGGATCTTGGACCCAGTTCCGGACTTGTTAACACATCCGTCAGGGGATCTTCTCCCATCATTGCAGACACTGAAGCTAACCGCTTGGCTGCTCCAATTCCCCGCATAGCCAGGCTCTATAATCTTTCCCATGACACTAGTCAGATTTTGTTGGCTTCCCATAAACCTTCCACCAGAAAACTGTATCGTAGTAAGTGGAAGAGATTTTCCATTTGGGCTTCTTCCCACAACATTGACCCTTATCAAGCACCATTGTCTTCTATCTTACAATTCTTGACAGAAATCTTCAACAAAGGAGCAGCGGCGGCTACGGTGCAAGTGCAATTAGCTGCTATACCTAATTTTCATCTAGGAATTGATGGTTTGAATATTATGGCTCACCAATTGTCTAAGGCTTTTCTAAAAGGTTCCTTTCACATAAGACCTCCAGTGAAGACACCTTATTCCCCCTGGAATTTGAATTTTATGTTATCTTGTATTATTTGTCCTCCTTTTGAGCCTGCATCATCTTGTGAACTAAAATTTTTGTCATGGAAAACTATTTTCTTAGTAGCCATCACTTCAGCCCGTAGAGTGTCAGACCTCCAAGCCCTATCCATCAAGCCCCCTTACATCGTCTTCCATGCTGACAGAGTATCCCTCAGGACAAATCCATCCTTTTTGCTCTAAGTATGTTCTGAGATTAACATTAATCAAGTCATTAAGTTGCCCGTTTTCTTTCCTAATCATACCAACAAATTGGAATATATGTTGCACAAACTCGATGTTCACAGACAACTTAGATTTCACTTAGACAGAACAAAAGACATTAGGAGATCAGATCAGCTCTGTGCGTCTTTTTCTGAGGCCAGGAAAGGTAAACCAGCTGCTAAAACAACCCTGTCTAAGTGGCTGTCGGATTGTATCACCTACACATATGCTTGTCATAATATGCCCTTGTCTAGTAAGGCAAAGACTCATTCAACCAGAGCAGTTTTACCTCTTCAGCCTTTCAAGCCAAATTACCTTTGGATAACATCTGTGCAGCAGCCACATGGTCTAAACCTCACACTTTTATAACTTATTACAAAGTGGATAAGGCCTCCAGGGACAGGGCTTTTTTTGGTTCTACGGGTCTGAAGAGTGTACTTCCGTGAGCCACCCAAGATCAGGGTGCTAAGGACACTACCCATCAGTGATGAATGAACGGCGAGATTGAACAACTTCACATAAAGAAGTTATGTACTCATCATAACCTTCCATGCGAGTTGTTCCATCTCACCTTCATTCTCACGTCCTTCCCCCTCCTGGGCTGGCAGTTGACGTGGAGGCTGTCTTCATCCTGGTTTTTCAATGTGTATTCATTCCTAGGCAGAATAATTATTGTACTACTATATGGTACGTAGCAAACAAGATCTGAGGTAATTCCAGCAATGCATTATGGGATAAGGGCTGGGGTCTCGAGCAACTGGAGAACTTTGAGCTTGCTAGTCGGCCGCGTCGGAGCCGAGGATTGGCTCCGAACCCATCAGTGATGAATGAAGGCGAGATGGAACAACTCACATGAAATGTTATGGTGAGTACATAACTTCTTTTTTTCCTTACTTGATCGTCCAAAGACCAGATAACTCCCAGTCCATAGATCCTTTCTCAGGTCAGTTACCTCACCCCTTTTTGGAATGCCCCAAATCCTCTTATACCCAGTCAATTTGTTCCACCAAGAGTGTGACAGAAAAGGATGTGTTGAGGTTGGTGCTGCGTGGGGACTCTCAGGCATATCCTCGGTTCCGGCCCCTCCTGGTGCCGGAACCCTATCTTCTTTGACCCCACCTAGTCTTCCTCCTCTGAGGCCTCGGAGATGCTGGCTCTAAGTTTCCTGGTGCTGACTGTTTTGTTTCTGATGAGATCTTCATCTCTTGTGCCAATTTCTACCCTGAGTTCTTTGGCTCTGTTGGATACTGAGGACTCTTGGGGTCATGGCTATGCTGTCAGTTCTGAGGTGTGGGGCTCGACTCCATTTTTTTCAGAACTGTCTCGGCATCTCAGGGCTACAGCATGCAGTAGCTCTACCCCAGGTTCAGCTTTGGGACTGGTTTCTTCAGAGAGGGAAGTGACCACGGTTCCGAGGCTGTCTTTCTCTGTTCTGGGCTCCCTTCCCTCTTCGGGGGGGACTAGCTTTCCAAGCCATGGAGACGGCTCTGTCCTGTCCACTTTGGGCATGCAGTTGGCTCCTCCCTTGTCAGAGCAGATCCTCAATCCTTCCTCTCATCCAGAGCTTCAACCAGTCTGAATACCTGGACAGCGAGCGCCGAAATAGCAGGAGTCACCTATTCAGGTTTTGTCCTGTTCGGATACCTCCCCTGATCATCTCACTGATGAGGTTCCTCAGAAGACGAAGTGTAAGACGAAACACCTGGATTCCCCAGAGGAATCCATCACAGAGGACACTGAATTTGATGAAGGGGAGGGTTCCCCATGGTCACCCCTGGAAGATGTCTCCTTTGGAGACATCCTTGATATCCTTAAACAGAGGAGTGGCTGGATGTCCCAAAAGCTGTCTTCAGAGGAGTCAGTGTACCTGCAGGCTTTCGGCGCTCGATCTACCTCTTGTGTAACTCTGCCTGCTGAAGAGCTCGTTAAGTTGATCTCGCAGTGGGTGTGGAAGGCTTCTGACACCTTAGAACCAATCCCCAAGAGGCCAGACAAAATTGTAACTGCACCAGCGGACCATCAAGTTTTGGCCAAAGGGATTGTCGGTAGATGCCATGGTGGTAGTGGAGGCCACAAAAAAGGAACTGGCAGAGGAAAGTTCCTCTATCCATCTTCTCAATAGAGAGTCTTGGATGATGGATAGGTTTGGAAAGCGAGTTTATGCTTCATTGACCTTTGCTTTGCAGTCTTTGAATTTTATACCACATCTTACCAGACTCCAAAGGTATCTGATTAAGGAGTTGTCAGATACCTTAGCAGGAGCCATATCTGATGAAGTTCAAGATAAGATTGCTGTTCAGTTGGTCACCCTAGAGTCCATTTCAAATTCGTCCATTAGGTTCATAGCAGATGCAGCCGAAGGGATGACTAGAGCAGCGGGATTGGGCGTAGCCATAAGGTGACACGCCTGGATGTGCTTGTGCGAATTTGTGGAGCCATTCATGTCTTCATTCGTCAATGTCCCATTTGACGGATCATCATTTTTTGGTCCTAAAGTTTGATAAACGTTGTCCAGGTGCGAAAAGGATGGAAAGACCCTTTTTGCAGTGGGCGTACATTTTTCTACTCCTCAACTGCCCTTTTCTAGGAACTATAGGAGTGAGAAAATGTGGTTCAAAAAATCCGAAGGGCCTTTCCAAGACACACGTGGCAGTGGCTCCCCCAGGGGCAGAGGGTGGGGAGTTTAATGGAAGACACCCGTCCTTGCGGCAGAGGTGGCCTGCAAAATCAGGGTTCCAGGGACACTTCTTCTGGCAAACCCTACAAGTGCTCATGAAAGGATGCCCGATTGCTATCCTCTGTATGCAGCTGGGGGGGGGGGGTGTTTATCCTTGCACCAACACGCCTGGCTTCAGATAACTTCAGATGTTTGGGTGCAGAGGATTATAAGCAGAGGATACACCATACCCCCTCCCCACAACTCCAACAAAATCCCCAGCGTTCCACCCATTCAGAGGGAACCAGCAGTATTAGAAATCCAAAAACTGCTAGAAGAAGAGAGTCATCCAAGAGGTCTTGCCAGACTAGATAGAATCCAGGGTTTGCTCAAGGTTCTTTTTAGTGCCAAAGAAGATAAGGGACTAAAGACCAGTTTTGGATCTAAGTGTTTTGAACAAGTCTGTTTAACAGACAAACTTCCAGATGGTCATGGTCCGGTCTATCCACCTATTTCTAGGGAAAGATGATTGGATGTGTTCAGTAGATCTCCAGGATGCGTATTACTACATGAAAATGGACAAGCGCTCCAGGAGATTTCTCTGCTTCCAGGTGGGGGCCAGTCATTATCAGTTCAGAGCTCTGCCCTTTGGTCTCACTACAGCCCCCAGGGTGTTCACCAAATGCATGGCAGTAGTAGAAGCTCACTTGAGACTGTCCGTATTCAGGGTGTTTCCATATCTAGACAACTGGCTTATTACCGCTTCCACCAAGGATCTACTAGAACAAACAGATTGTTATCCAGACCAGTGCCAGTCTGGGGATTACCATAAATTATGAAAAATCACAACGGACACCAACACACATGATAAAGTTCATAGGAGCAGTGCTAAATACCAATACGTGCATAACCTCCCTACCTTATCTGAGACTGCATTAGATCAAGACCCATGTGGAAAAAATTATTAGAAGCAAGAGAGTAGCAGTACAACTAGTTCTACAAGCCCTAGGTTCGATGGCAGCTGTCACATTAGTTCCTGTGGCGAGATTTCACAGGGGAGTTCTGCAATGACTTCCAGCATCCCAGTGGTCCATTCTGTATCAACCAGTGTCAGACCAGATATTGATTACCAAGTGTTGTAAGAAAGACCTGTCTTGGTGGATTCAATCAGAGGAAATTCTGTTGGGCCGCCCTCTTTGTCCCGTGTCAGCTCCAAGCCATAATGACCATGGACTCCTCCCAAATGGGGTGGGAGGGGCATTATCTGGCCAAGAGTGTCCAAGGCACTTGGTCCCCCACGGAGGCCAGCTTGCATAGCAATGTCTTGGAGTGGAGGGCTGTGTTTTTAGCACTGGGAATTGTTGCAATTTAGACAGACAATATGTCACTAGTTTGATACATCAGCAAACAAGGATTAACCAAGTTGTACTCCCTTTGTCAAGAAGCTGAGTCTGGCAGTGGGTGATCTCTTCCAACCGCTTTCTGATAGCAATGCATATTCCGGAGAGTTCCAGCGTGATAGCAGACAAACTGAGCAGATGCATTCTTCTGCCTCACAAGTGGTCTCTCAATCCCACAGTGGTGAAAAAGATATTTCATCGTTGGGACCAGCCTTGCTGCGACCTTTTTGCATTGCCCCTGAACAAGTGCAGCAGCTATTTTACCCTAGTCCCCAAGAGATGCTGTCCTGCACGATTGGCCCTCCGAACCCCTGTACGCCTTTCCCCCATTTCCATTAATTCCTCCATTTTTAAACAAAGTCAGGTTGAAGAGCAAGGTAATTCTCATTGCTCCCTTCTGGCCTCGACAAATTTGTTTTCCCATTCATTGGCCTTATCTGATTCAATGACCATGGAATCTGGATCCAGATCTGGATCTCCTATCCCATCCACAGGGATTAGTTTACCCAAACCTTTAAAACCTCAAGCTCATGGCTTGGCTTCTCCAGTGCTATTGATTTCCGGATGTAATAAACTTTCTTCTCCAGTTCATAAGATTCTTTTGGCCTCCCATAAGCTTTCCACCAGAAAACTCTACAATAGTAAATGGAAGAGATTTTCCTTCTGGGCTAGTGCTAATAACATTGATCCTTTCTCTGCTCCTGTCGATAAAGTCTTAGAATTTTTAGCTTTGCTCTTTGAAGCAGGGACCTCTTCCTGTACCATCAGGCTTCAGCTAGCGACTATCTCAAATTTTCATAATGGGGTTAATAAATGTTCATTAATTTCTCATGGACTTTGCAAAACATTCTTAAAAGGGACTTTATGTTAAAACCTCCTTATAAGGTTCCATATACATCTTGGGATTGCAGACAATAGTACATTCCCCCTTTGAGCCTGCTTCCCACTGTGACTTGAAATTCTTGTGTTGGAAAGCTGTACTTCTGGTAGCAATAACTTCTGCCAGATAGATTTCAGAAATTCAAGCGTTATATTGCAAACCACCTTATTTGATATTTCGCATAGACAGGTTTCGCTGAGAACGAACCCTTCCTGATTACCAAAGGTGGTGTCAGAAAAGAATATCAATCAGGCAATCAATTTACCAGTATTTTTCCCAATTTCCCAAACAAAGGCAAATACTGTTTGTATTTACTAGACATTCATAGACAGTTATGCTTCTGTCTTCATAGAACAAAAGACATAAGGAAGTCTCTCCAGCTGTTTGTTTCTTTTTCAAGTGCTAAAATGGGTAAATCAGTTACCAAAGTCACTTTATCTAGATGGCTAAAAGATTGTATTTCATTCATATACAAGAGGAAAGTTGAATTACCTGAACATGTTAAGGCACACTGTACCAGGGCCATCGCTACTTCAGCAGTGTTCCAATCTAAGGCTTCCATAGATGATATTTGTGCAGCAGGAACGTGGGCTACCCCCACATAGCTTCATTACTCATTACAAATTGGATGTGGTCTCTAGGGGAAGAGCATAATTTGGTTCTGTGCTGCTCAAGAATATCCTTCCATTAGTCCTTCCAAGGTAGCTGGGGACTGTGTCTCATATGTCTAGGATGAATAAAGATTGACAACATCAGATAAAGAAGTTATGTACTTACCATAACGTTCCACCTATGTTGTCCATATTCATTTATCCTTTACTCCCCAGCCTCCATCCCCCTTCCTTTCAGCCCTCTTGTTGGAATGAATAATGGTCCTGGTTATACATTTTTTTTCACACAACACCAGATATTTTCGCCATAAAGGTGTTATTGGGATTATACTTTGTCTTTTTCTATTGCAAACTCGATCTGAGGTAAATTGGAGAGGAACATTCTTGATAGGACTTAAGCTCAAGAGTTTTTGAGTCTCATGGGCTGTAGTAACGGCCTAGTTGGTTCCAATATTCGGAACTGAACCCATATGTCAAGGATAAATGAAGATGGACAACCCAGTTGGAACATTATGGTAAGTACGTAACTTCATTTTTTGTGTTTATAACTTATTCTGCAAGTACTAGTGAGTCACTCTTCTGGCCATTCTAAGTCTAGCCAGTAAGCCATATTTAAAAAGAATGAATTTTGTTTGTTAGCTATGATTCAGTAAGGTTGAAGGATTTGTGTGCAATAGTTAGTAAGTCTGTAGGGTTATCAGCAAAAGAGATGATAGTGGAGTCATCAGCAAACTGAATGAGGGAGGACTGGGGACAAGATTGGTATAATTGGTTAGTAAAGATGTTAAAAAGAAGGGGACCTAGAACTGAGCCATCTGGACACCCATAATAATAGGGAGAAAGGGAGAAAAGGTAGAGAGCCATTTGACAGATTGCATCCTGTCTGTAAGGTAGCTGTTGAACCAAGAGATAGAAGTGGATAAGCTGAGTTGGGCTAACTTGGAGCGGAAGATGGAGTGGGAGACAGTGTCAAAGGCTTTAGAAAGGTCTAAGAAGAAGTAGGCCACAAGTTTGGTATCTCTAGCAAGACAGAGTTGATTAAAGAGATGAGAGTAGTAGTTTTACTGTGGTATGGGCGAAAGCCATGATGGATAGGGGTAATCAGGTTTTCATGAATAAGATATGTTAAGATTTGTTTGTGAACACAATGGTCAAGAATTTTGGAAAAAGGAGAGATAATTGCTACAGGCCAATAATTAGAGAGTTCAATAGAATTCCCTCCCTTGTGGATGAGTATTATGTGGAATTTTTTCCAAATAGTGGGGACAGTTGATTCTCTAATGGAGCAATTAATAAGGATGGAGACAGGATATGCTATAGAATTAGCTGCAATTTTAAGGAAGTGAGGTGGCAGTTTATCAACAGAAGATGAGCATAGTTTTTGTTTAAGAAGAAGGTTTTTAATGAAGTTAGTAGGAATTGTTTTTAATGAGAAGTGGGAGTTTTGTGGTTGAGAGGTGGTAAGAGGTGAAAGATAGGTGGGTTGGAAGTCTGCATGAGTTTACTGATGGTATCGATTAAATATGAGTTAGAGAGTTGCAGTTTCAAACGGTGTGTTATTAGGACATGGGTTGGGAGTTGAAGGATTGCCAGACTGGAGAATGTGGTTAATAGTGTTCCAGAACTTTTTAGGTTTTCTAGGTGAAGAAGTTTGGTGAGTGAGATAGTTCTTGTTATCAATAATAATGTGCTTTTTAGTCAGATTCCAAAGTTCCCTATATTTGGAAGTCAGTGAAAGATTTTCTTTTGGTCCAGAGTTTCCATTTATTGCCTCTTTTGTGCATAAGAGATGGTGTAAAGTTAGGAAGCTAAGGAGAACATTGAGATTTGACTCTGACAGATCTGGGAGGGACAAGAAAGTCAAGAGTATTAAGGAAGATAGAGTTAAATTGAAATATAGCTTCATCCAAAGGTAGGAAAGAGAGAAAGGACCAATCAATAGCTTGGAGAATCTTTTCTAATAAGGGAATGTTATTTCCAGGGGGAATATTGATGACGACTATTGTTAAAGTTTTGTGTTAAGTTTGCAAGCAGCAGTGATGAGTTCAGCTGGGTGAAAAGAGGATTGAGGTATGGAAGAGGGGGGGGTAAGGTCAGGAAATCAGAGTATACAGCAGCAGCACCTCCACCTTTTTATATGTTCTGTCGTAGTGTATAATATTGTAACCAGAAGGAAGAAATTCATTGTCATTGTTATATGGTTAAATTAAATGAGGCAGAAGAGTTTACAAACTACTACGAAGATCTGATGGTCAAAACAAAGAATTAGCAACAGGATTGCCTGGGTATTTTGCTTAAGTGTCTGATTGAAGGGGTGTGTTGGCTATCGTATGATGTAGAAATGTTTACCAAAAAAGCCCATGTGATCTTATGTGGAAATGTCTAGTTTACTAAAAAAAAGCTTCTGCATTTTGACACCTTTAAGTTAAGACCGTTCTTCATGCACCAGTTATTGTTATAGCCTAGCCTATGTTGGAGCAATTGTGAACTAGTCGAAGACTGAATAGCAGCACCAAATTTACAGTCAACTGCAAAGGTAGATGATCATAAGCCAGGAGTCTTGACTTAAAGGTCTGTGACATGGATGCTAAATAGGAGTGGGATGATCCCCCAATATTTGGCATGCAGTGACCCATGCTGATGAGTGTTGTGTGAAACGTCTGTAGTTATATGGCCATTGATAACACACTGTCTCATTATGTTAACTGTATGTTGTAGACTGTCCAGTTTGCTTCCTGGGGGTGCTAAGGAGTTGATGATGATCTTCATATTGAACACTACCAAGGATATAACAGATGGACAGCTTCCAAAGCTTCAGGGCACCTTCCACACTCCCAAACTGTCAAGCATCTTGAGCTGAGCTGACTGAAAGACAAACTGTCACCGAGGAGTATGCCCCTCTGTGGCACTGAAGAATCAGCTGATGGCTTCTGCTTTCCTTTGCTGGGCAGATAATTTCTGTTTTTGGGAGAAGAACTTCCATTTTTTTAAATCTGTTGTAGCTTTATTAATTTCCTCTTCAGAAAAGTTATTTTAAAGCTAGGAGCGTTGTGTTTTAACAGACTATAATATTCTGTTAAACAGAAAACACATTTTCTGTAGGGAAATTGTGTTTAGTTGTCCGTTGCAGGGTTGTCATAGTGATTTTAAGAGCTTTTTTTGTCAAAAAAGTAACTTTTGTGGACTGGTAGTTTTACTGGCATTTGCTGGTTTTCTTCCGTGGGAAAGAGGCACCATTTTCGCCATTACCACAGAATAGATTGCTGGTTCCATGCTCAGTCTTTCCAGCACTAAAAGAAAAAGTTTACCAAACAACCCTTTACCACCACAGCAGGCCAGCTGTTTGCCTCAGCCACAAGTGGGTGATTGAGCTGTAGCCATTTGGTGTACCTCAGACCACTCATCTTTTACCCTAGATCCCTCTGGTGTAGCACTTACAGCCACTATGGACTGTGGGTTAGCCACATACTCTGCGGCTTTTGGAGTCCTTTCAATGGGCAAGGGAGAGCCACTCTTGTTGGCCATGATGAGAGAAGGAACAGGGAAAGTTTCCTTGTTTGCCAGAATGCCATGCCCATCCCTAGTGAAACAACGTCTGTCATTAGTAACACATTTGGCCCCATTTTTTTCTGTCAAAAAGAAACAGAAAACCAAACATATATCTACTGCACCTGAAATTTCTTTGGATTGGAGTAGTTTACTTGGACTGGCTCAGTGTTTAATTCAGGCTATTGATCTTCTTGTAAAGTAGTTTCTGGTAAAAGTAAGATTCCTCTTTTCCTGAAGAAATTCAAGATTTTGAATCTGATCAGGAAGATGTAGGGACAGGTTCAAGGTTTTCTTTGATTTCTGATTCAGACTCTGAGGAGAGCTCAGTTTCTGATTTTGCCTATGGGGATTCTCTTTCTCTGAGATTATTGCTAGAATGTCCTAGTGTTTTCAGTGGGAGAGCACTGAAGTTTCTCAGCCCCTTAGAAAATACTTTGAGTTGTTACAGAAGGATTTTCCAGAACCGACACCCGTTCTCCTGCTCCGTCTGCTTTAGAGGATGTATGTGTTACCACCTGCAGTTTTCCTGTTCGTAAACTGTCCCTAAAAAGGCAGATAGGATGTATGAAGTTCCTCGGTCTGTAAAATTTTTATACACTGTTCCCTAACCTGACTCAGAAGCTGTATCCCGTGCTTAACACTTAGTTAATTCCAGTCCTACTCTTTCTAATAAGGATGGAAAAGTTATTGGTAGGTATGGGGGGAAAGCACGTAATTCTGAGACTTTGATTTTCAGAATTATAAATTGTCAGGCTCTCGTGTTTAAGCTTGTTCTTTCAAATTGTGAAAGTATAAGGAATGTTTTATCTACAGTTTCTTCTTGTGAGGAAATATATACTTTAAATAATCTAGTTTCTTCTGTTGCACAGGTGACTCCTTATTGTTTGCAGTGTGTATGACTGTTGATACTTCTTCTTGTGGCCACTGGTACTATTTTAAGGAGGTTTTTTTTGGCTGCATTCTCAGAACTTGCTAGATGATGTAAAAAATGAGATGTTATGTTCTTTCTCTGATAGAGATTTAGTGTTTAGCCTGTCTGCTGTAGAGGTGATCAGTGTCTGTGTGATGAAAAGAGAAGCTGATACAGAGAATCTGTAAGATTTTTCAACCCTCCTTTTCCAAATTGTCCAAGGGTTTTTCTTTCTGCTCGTCCAATTTTGGCAAAATAAATAAATAAAAAAACAGAATAAACAGTCTCAACAAGCATTTAAAAAGAAGTGGCAAGGTGGTTTCAAAAAGAAGTCTCAAACCTCCCAAAACCAAGGACAGTCCAATAAGTTTGGATTTTGTAAATAAAGTCCTTGTGGTCTCCTGAGCCCCGACAGCGTGCACACTCACAGGGATTACCCCATTTTCCCCACTAGATGGCAGCAACCCCCAAAATTGCTCCCTGACCAGCTTGTACCCATTATATCCTAATAAGAGTAGTTTTGGTACAATCCCCTCTAAAGGGGCCCTCTTCCAGGACTAGCAACTCTTTATTTCACATATCTGCTGTAATCATCTTTACAACCTATTTTCTTAGTTTAACTACAGATTCTAGCAGTCTTAGTACCACTATCAGTGTTCAGCCCTCACCTACACTCACTGATGCTTTTTTGGCGCTCACCTCTGATGGGGGGACTGTACCTGCTCTGTTCTCCCTTAGGGCTCACTCTGCTCCCCTACCCTACCCCCAGATCCCACCCACTCCCACTGCACCTAAACGTATACGTCACCTTACTCACCTGACTTTCTTCCTACTCCAGTCACCACCCAGAGCTAATTCATAGCTCCTCCTACTCTAACATCACACCCATACCTGCACTCACTCATCCCTACTTCCACCCCATTATCAAATAACACTACTAAAAGCTTCCAAACAAACATAATACAAGTCCTACTACCCTTACTCCTACTAGCCCTGACATACCTTTCCTACACTGCAGCCATACAAACTAACCTACCCTTAGACTCCACCTCATTCCATAGTACACATGCCGAAAGACACATCACCTTCCATATATGCTTTATGGTCTGTCCAACATTATTTTCCACAAGTATTATGCCTCACACACCCAACACCCATCTACCTACTACTATCAGTAGGAAAGCAGTATACATATCACTCTCAAACCCTAACGCATGTTATCAAACACATATTTAAACTCGGTAAAAGACTCCTCATAGCTGGTGACTTGCACCCAAACCCAGGACCCTCCTTTACTAACCTTCCAAATAGAGCTCACTCTGATCTCCTAATAATTAATATCAACATAAGAAGTATTTCAAACAAACAAGTAGACCTACATGCTTTTATTTCTCACTACTCCCCTGACATCATAACCATTACTGAAACATGGCTGAAACCACATGTCACTAGTGATGAGATTCTACCACCAGGTTACAACATCCTAAGGCTAGATAGAACAAATAGGAAGGGTGGTGGAGTCGCAATTCTATTTAAAAATGAAATAAACCTCCAACCATTTAATACCCTTCTACCATCATTTCAAAATGCTGAAACCATAGGCTCTATTCTGTCAATAAACAATGAAAAAAAAAAATTAACATCCTTTGTTGCTACATTCCTCCTGGAAATAACTCCCCAGCCATAGAAGAAATCTTTCATTGGGTGAATCAAAATTGCCCTCGGGGAAACAATTTTACTAGGCGATCTCAATACCAACTGGCAAACTTTCAGCTCCAAAAACCCTACCAAGAGTATTAACCTCTACAACTTCACACAACTAATTCAAGACCCCCACCAGAATAGATAAAAAAAACCCATAAACAAACCATTATTGACTGGACACTAGTAAATACTACCCAAACATCACTATCAGGTAGGGTCCCTACGTGACATACTCGGAGACCATCTCCCTACTTTCCTCCTCAGGAAATGAACCAAAATCCTCAAATCCATAACCTGTAAAACATCAGGGATTATCATAACTTAACCCCAGACATACTAAACAACATTCTCCACCAATGTAACTGGCTCCCTCTAAAAACCCTACACATAGATCAGGCAGTAAAGTACTTTAATAATATATTTATCTCAGTTCTAAATTCCATAGCACCTTTAAGAAAGAGAAAAATCAAAGCAAACTATGCACCATGGTTAAGTAGGGACACGAGCCCTTCTTAAAACCAGAGACAAGACCTGGAAGCAATGGAAACAAGACAACTCTGAACAAATCAAACAAAAATACAAAGAACTTATAAACCTAGCAAAAATACAAACCAAACAGGACAAACAAAACTACTTCCTAGGCCTCCAAAACAAACACGCAAACAACCCCCAAAAGTTTTGGCATTCTGTCACCTCATTGCTAAAACCTGGAACAATTGCTACCCCCACCCCTACCTCCCCATATACTGACAGCAAAGATATTGCCTCCCAGCTTAACTCTCACTTCATAAACTCAATCCAAACTCTATCCAACCAGCTAACAAACACCAATACCTCATCTAACACAACCAGTAGAAACACTCCTGACAATACTACCAACCAACAATCTTTCTCCCTCTCTCCAGTCCCTATATCAAAAATTAGAAACCTGCTCCACAAACTAAAACGTACCACACTAGCTGCCAACAGTATACCCACTAACTTCCTAAGAATGGCAGCTGACTCTCTTGCTTATCCAGTATCAATCCTAATAAACAGGTCCATTGAGGAAGCCTATATACAACAACTATGGAAAATACCCCCTGTCCTTGCATATTTAAACTGGTGCATGTGAAATAATTCCTGCTTTAAAACTTCAGCTTGGCAAGCTAAGAACTTGGTTATATTCAACTGGATGTATAAGAGAATTTAAGTACCTTTTTATGCACTTTTTCTTTTAAAAAATACAGTATTTAAATTGATTTAAACTGTGTATGAAGGAGTGTTGAAGGAATTTTTAACTGGTTATTCTGCTCTTCAGTTAGTGGCATTGAAACTGCCCGCCCCTCAGCCTGCCTCTGGGCCCATCTCATTTGCTCACTCAACTGAGTGCAGTGAGATCATATTCTGATTTCAGGCACTCCTACTGTGTACAAAGAGAGCATCTGGGAAATAGAAAAAAAAAATTAAGCTTATTTCCTGCCTTTCTTGTTAAGTGGTACAGACTATTTGTAGGCTTCTGAGCCCCCAAGCCCTTCTGTGTTTGAGGGAAGCCTTCTAGCTTGTTTTTTTTTTTTCTTGTAACTAGCCAGTTTTCTAGTTTCAGCACTCAAATCTGTTTCTTTGATCTCAGCACTTGTTCAGAAAAAAAAAAAAAAAAAAAATTTCATCTGCTTTTACTGTACTTGTGTTTTACCTACTTCTTTTACTTTTGCATCATCTTAAAATACTCAATTGTGTTTATTACTGCTTGGTGTAACTCATTCTAAGCCTTTTGGTTTAAACACTTGGGCTTCGGACCAGTTAGTTGTTTTGCACTGAGAGGTTTGTGGTCTGCACTGTTGTGGCAGAACAGGTAGCTTACATCCTTCTAGGTTGAGAACTGCTGATTGAGGGCTCAGTGTCTGTTATTCTAAAAGTGTATTAATTCTGGTTTAAGCACTTGGGCTTTCAAGCCAGTTATTTTACATTAAGAGGGTTCGTGGTCTGCACTCTTGTGGGAGGAGAGGCTGGACTCTGCCCTTCTGAGCTGGGAATTTCTGGTTAAAGGCTTATAGTGCATGCATATCTGAACTGTTTCTTACTGAAGTTGGTGCGCCTTGTTTGCTGTGGCATAGACTGGATTCGGGCCTGCTGGATCTAGCTTTGTTTGTGTAACTTGAGCACTAATCCAGACATTCTCTAAAGTATTCAATGGTATTTATTACTGCTTGGTTGTAACTTGATTAAAGTGTAGCTATCATTCAAGTCTTTTGGATTAAGCACTTGGGCTTCAGACCAGTTGTCTTACATTAGGAAGGTTTGTGGCAAGCACTGTGGTGGCAGGACAGGTAGCTTTCATCCTTCTAAGTTGGGAACTGCTGATTGAGAGCCCAGTGTCCAAGTGTATTAGTTCTGGTTTAGGCACTTGGGCTTCAGGCCAGTTATTTTACATTAAGAAGGTTCGTGGACTGCACTCTTGTGGGAGAAGAGGCTGGACTCTGCCCTTCTGAGCTGGGAATTTTCTGGTTAAAGGTTTATAGTGCCTGAATATTTGAACTGTATCTTACTGAAATTGGTTCACCTTGTTTGCTCTAGCATAGACTAGATCCAGGCCTACTGAATCTAGCTTTGTTTATATACTTGTTGTTTGTTTGCTTGTTATTTCCCTGGAAGCTAATTCACCTAATACGCAACTTCTCAGCGCTTCTGTGGATCACTAGTGATATCTGCATTGCTTACTGTACTTATTTCCTTGTTTCACTTGAAAGAAAGTTACTGTTTGTCGTGTTGCATTTAGTAACTTGTATCACATTGCACTCAAGTTACCTGGCAGTTGCTCACTAAAGCACTTATATAAGGCAGCACTTAAAATTAAAGGCACTACACCCTCACTCCCCACTGGCCCTTGTTTTCAATTAAGGATTTCCCAATATTATTCTAGCATGTCCAAAGGTCAGTTGTCAATCTCCTCTCCGGTCCAGCTGGTGAATCTGGGAATCTTGAGGCAATGTTATAACTGCCTCATGTACACAGACAACCCTCTCCTCCTCCCACATAACACAAATACTTGAGAGATGCAGCTATTTAGCCAAACTGGAGGCTGAGCTCTCTCAACTCAGGACTGGCAAGACCAGACAGGAGGAGAAGGCAACTACACACACCACAAAACCAGCCTCACATAATGCTACCACTCCACTGAATCAAACACATAAACACACAAAGACATACTCGGAGGCTCTGAGTAAAAATTTACCTAAACAGCAGAGGCCTCCAAAGCAGACACCCAAACAACTGCTACCTCAAGACACCCCACAAGCAACACATAAACCACAAAAGCAGTGTGCAAAGCAGTCACAGCCCTTAAGGCCAAATACAACACCAAACATACTTGTCATAGGTGACTCCATAGTCAGACACACTGGCGTCCCACTCACCAGGCTGAACAAGGAGAGGGTCACAGTAAGCTGCCTATCGGGCTAGAATCCGCCACATAACACAAGCACTGGTCACTCCACAGCAAGTACAAATATGACACAGTCATTGTCCATGCTGGTGTGAACGACCTGAGCCTGGACTGCATGAAAAGAGACATAGAGAAGCTCTCTGATTATGTAGCCCAGGCAGGTATGACCCTAACCCTGAGCAGTATCCTTCCTTCACCAAGAATGATGCCACAATATAGAGACAAGATGATCAGCTTTAACAATTGGCTTAATGTCTGGTGTCATTCAAAGGGGATCCAGTGTCTGTCTGCCTGGGATGACATGCTTGACAAGCCACGCTGCTTCAGGGACGGCTTGCACCTGTCACCCTGGGATTCGGATATTGGCTAAGGCTCTTGCCACCCCATAGTGCCTTTTTTAGGCAAGGCTCAAACTCTAAACCTACCACCCTAGAAAACAAAAGTGGGAAGAAATTGAGGGTAATGCTGCTCAATGCCAGAAGTCTAAATCTCAAAATGCAGGCCCTTCTCAGTATGGAGAACATCGATGTCTGTGCTGTAACTGAAACCTGGTTCAAGGCTCCTGAGAGCACCCGGCACTATTAGGTTTTACCTCATATCATGCGTTCCGCCCCAAAACCCGGACCACTCCACAAAAGGAGGGTGTATCCATATTCATAAAGGATACTCACACCTCCAGGTTGGTGGCAACGATGAAGCTTGAAACCATCCAGGTGCAACTAACAATAGGCAAAACTGCTCTACAAATTGTAGCATGCTACAGGCCACCCTCTCAAACTCAGGAACCCCACACAGCCTTCCTGAAGACACTGGAGGGTATAAATGTATCTCCAAACACCATCATATTGGGTGACTTCAACTACCCGAATATAGACTGGGAACATTACTCAAACCCTAACTTTCTAGCCCAACGGTTCCTGGAGTTCATAAATTCAAATGCCATGGAACAGCTAGTCACTGTTCCCACGAGGAGAAAATATACTAGATCTCATTGTCACAAACATGGGGACAAAATGCTCCACACGGAAGTATATCCCTCATTGGTGAGATCTGATCATAAACTAATCTCACTGGAAATCCACATCCCGCCCCCACCCCAAACAAAAGACCATAGTGAAGAACTTCTCTAAAGCAAACTTCACACTACTCAAGACTGGTGTGGTATCCTTCAAGGCCCCTGAGTCAGAGGAAACCACAACCGAAGCCCTTACAAATGCCTTCTATGAACACCTCCAGGACTGCATGGATCAGGCAATCCCAAATAAAACCAAGACTCTTTCCACAAAGGGCAACAGTCTGGTGGACCCCAGCCATTAACAAACTTTACAATAAGAGGAGAAAGCTATTACATGATAGAACAAAATCCATAAAAGGGAAGTCACCCCTGATCATTATTAGTAAAAAATACGAGCACTCATAAAATCAACTAAGGCCAATTTTGAGAGAAAAATTGCCATGGATTCAAAGGACAATCATAAGGCCTTTTTCAGCTATGTTAGGAACCTGGGTGGAAACTCACAGATATGCTCAGAATTAGTCCAAAATGATACAAAATCACTGAACCCACAGACATTGCCAACATACTGGCAGACAGGTTCAGTGCAAACTTCACCCCTCTCCCCTAAAGGAGAGATAACTATCCCAGCCGAGTGTAGCCTCCCGGACATCTCAAATGTGAAAGCTGCTCTCTCTAAAGCTAAAAACACAGCATCAATGGGACCGGATGGTGTCCCCGGCTGTGTGCTACACGAGCTAAATGAGGAATTAAACCTGCACATAAGGCAGCTGTTTAATCTCAGCCTTACCACAGGATCGTGGCAACTGTGGTCCCACTCCACAAAGGTGGCGCCTGGGACCCTGGTAATTACAGCCCCATAAAAACAAGTCTAGTCTGCAAAGCTATGGAGAGGATCATAATGGAGCTCATAAACAAAGATATAACAAAGATATAGGGGACTTGCAGACATTGGACCCGACCCAGTTTGGCTTTGTCAAGGGAAGATCATGCCTTTTGAACTTGGACTTCTTGAAATAGTCACCAAGGCCATTGATGAGGGAAAGGCAGTCCATACAGCCTACCTTGACCTTGCAAAGGCTTTCGACACAATACCCCACTCGGGTATTGTAGAAAAACTTACCAGCTTAAATGTAAACCCATATGTCACAAGATGGGTTGCAAACTGGCTTAAGGACAGAACCCACAGGGTTAGAGTTGCTGGCGCTGTGTCAGACTGTCACAAGTGGTGTCCCACAGGCCTCGGTCTGGTCCCCTATTGTTTGGCATCTACTTCTCAGAAGTACAGGCCAACATGGGATGACAAAGTTTGCAGATGACTGCAAACTGGGCCATAGTGGAAAGTGCATCGGACACTGATATCCTTCAGAAGGGACTCACGGAAACAGATAGCTGGTGCCAGAGCCATGGCCTGAAGTTAAACGCCAAAAATGTATAGTCATACCCTTCGGGAAAACAAGGTAACCCCAAGCTACCATATAGGTGGCAATCCACTAAGCACAGAAGAGGTTATCAGGGACCTGGGGACCCAGGTTGACAGTGGCCTTTCTTTTGACACTCACATTGCTAAAGTGGTTAGAAAGACCTTCTACATTGCCCACCTGATCATGAAGGGATTCACATCCAGATCTAGTGAGGTCATTGTTCCCTGTACTCTTCACTTATCAGACCAATGATCGAGTACAATGCCCCATTCGGGATGTATCTCACCCGACATCTGCAGCAATTGGAGAGACCCCAAAAGTTCCTCACCAAAAGGATAAAGGGACTCCAAAATCTGTCATATGCTGCCAGATTGAAGAAACTCCAGCTCTATTCAGTCGCATACCGTCTGCTCAGAGGTGACATGTGCCTGACATACAAGGCCATGTCCAACCCGGAATTAATGGACATGCTCCACCTCAAAAATCCAAATCCACCAAAACCACTAGAGCAAGCGACTTAAACCTTAGCACGGATATAAATAGGACGTGCTGGAGGGATAGATTTATCACTCAGAGACTCCCTATGCTGTGGAATAAAATCCCGGTCCATGTGAGGCAGAGCACCTCGCTGACTCTGTTCAAGAGAAATCTAGACCTGTGGATGGGAGATCGTAGGTTTACCCCGGGAATCATCTCTGGGTCACTGCTGGACAGAGGCACAACAAACTAATGGGCACAGTATTTTTTCATATAACTAGGCTTATAAATGCCTTAGGGCAGATAGCCTAGTATAAACCTATGAACCTATACCTCTTCACAAAGGAAGCAAATCTTATGATTTTTCCAATTACAGGCCAATAGCTATTATTTCCCCATTATCTATGCAATTCCTAAATACTAACTAGCTTCTGTCATCCACCCAATATGGTTTCCACCCTCACCACAGTACAACTTCTGCTCTTCTCTCTTTCACCATCCTGGTTAATCAACATAGAAACAACAACAACTATTTATCTGCTACATTCTTAGACCTCTCAAAAGCTTTCAACATGGTCTCACACCCTAAATTACTGGACAGCTTTCATTCTCTATCCTTTTCTTCCTCTACCATCTCCTGGTTCAATAGCTACCTATCAAACAGACAACAGTCTGTACAATGGAATAATGAGCTATCCCCTCCTCTCCCCAACTCAATAGGGGTACCTCAAGGCTTTATACTTGGCCCACTACTTTTCACAATTTTTACAATCTATATACCTCCTCTAAGCAAGCCTCACTAATTCAGTATGCAGATGATTTCACTCTCATCTGTGCAGCCCCATCTGTCAATACACTCCAACAACTAGCCCAGGAATTTTTCTCTGCTATTAAAAATTGTATCACTGACGTCCAACTTGTACTTTAATCCTAACAAAAACAAACTTTTGCTGTTCACACCTAATAAAACTAAATCCTCCCCCTCCACTTTCTCTATCTCATCTAGGAATGGCACTCTCATCTCTCCATCCACTCACACAAAACTCCTAGGAGTTGAAATAGACAACAACCTAGCATTTGACCTTCACATAGCACAAACTATTCAAAAGGTTCATAAGAAAATGGGAACCCTATACAGGCACGAAAACTTATCTCACAGAAAAAGCACGTATCACTCTAGCTCAAACACACCTCCTATCGACACTTACTTATGCAGCACCTATCCTAACCCACACTAAAAAAATCAGATCTGGATAAGTTAGAAGCATGATACAACAAAATAGCTAAATTTGCCAACAATTCCCCCTTTAGAACTCATCACTGCCACGTACTAAAAGAAATTCAGTGGCTTGAATTTCCTAACTTACTATCTTACCAACAACTCACCTACGTCTTTAACATCAGAAGCCACCCAGACAAAACTCCAGCCCTCAGTCATCTAATAACCTCCCACACTTCCAGTCGCCCTCTACGCTCTTCCAATAAACCCCTCCTCAGTGTTACTACTGCTAACAACACTGCAGGAAAAGCCCTTTATTCCCACATCATAGCCAAAAAATGGAACAATCTCCCCACCAATATAACCTCCACAACAGCAAATACAAACTTCACAAAATCACTCAAATCTCATCTCAGGACAACTTGGATTTGCCCATGTATCACATGAGAATCCCTATACCTTTCTTCTATCAATCTACTCCATTCTAAACATCACACTATATCTATGCACACTGAAATACTGACCCTTATCATATATCATGTTGTTCTTTCTGCTCCCTTCTATACATACTTACTAAATCTGTAAACAGTTCTTACTACCTTTGTGAAACTATCTCAGACTAACCTTTGTCCTGCAAAACCTGGTAACCAAACTCTGAATATATCTGTCTAAACCCTTTCACTGAACCCTTGTAAATATTTCTCAAAACTGTATCTTAGTCCTGCACTGCAAGTTTAACTATAGTTAACAAAGTAAAGAATAACTCTACTTGTAAATATATTTTGCACTATTGCCTGTTTTGTATGTATATCTTAAATGTATGTATATCTGTAATTGTATAAATGTCTTCTTAATTGTGGAGCTTTTCTCCCTGGGCCTCCACTGAAAATGGACCTGGTCCAGCTGGATTTTCCTGGTTAACAAATGTAAAATAAAATAAATAAATAAAATAAGTATGAATGACTGTTCATGAGACCTTGTGACACCCTCCCACCCTGGCCCCTTTTCTCTTCCAGAAAGTCTGAATCTCCATTTTTCTCTTTGACAACAGATTATTTTAGATAAATGAGTTCTGAAAATCATTTATCAGAGTTAGCAGATGGTAATGAGAGGAAATTCCTCCTTTCCAAGGGGTCATTCCTCATCCTTTAGATCAGACTGTCTTGTCAGCTGTTCTTCATCACATGCTCCCCCAATGAGTGACAAAATCAGTTTCTCCTTCACAGATGGGGAAGGGGTTTTATTCAAGGATGTTGCTAGTGCTAAAGAAAAGAAATGCTTGAAGACCAGTTCTGGATCTTTCTTTCCCAAACCTGTTTGTGATATTGCCCAAATTCAAAACAATGTTTCTTCACAATCTGTTACCCCTTCTTCCTCTTTCAGGTTTCCTGGTAACAGTAGACTTAATGCTTATCAAATCCATATTCATCCAGATTTAAGACATTTCTTAAGGTTTTGTATGTCTGGATCACATTATCAGTTCTGTTTTACCTTTTGGACTATCCACTGCACCAAGAGTGCTCACAAAGTGTCTAGTTCCATTTACAACTCATTGCACATTTTTTTCATATTTAGATGACTTGGTTATCCTTAGTATTTTTCAAAATGTCAAGAATCTCTGTCATGGTTGAGAGTTATCTTGCATAAGTTGGTTTTCCAAGAGAACATTTAAAATTCTTTCTTGACTGCCTCATGCAGGATTGTGTTTTGTGGATGTCAGCTAGACACCTCAGTTCAGAGCTTTTCTTCTGAAGAAGAAAAATAGATTTTATTAAGATCTGTTTCTAAGGTTTTCAATCAGACTTTGGTCACTGCTAGGGAATACCTCAAGAATTTTGGTCACATTGCAGCTGTGATTCTCATGATATCCCTTTGCAAGACTCCACATGAGAAAGATGCAGTGGTATCTGAAATGTCCTTTGTCCCAGTGTCAACACCCTTTATCTTTTCAGATGCCAATGCTGGGGTTTGTCAGAAGAGAAATATTTTGGTGGGGACAAATTAAATCTTCAGTTCAAGTCTCCTCTTCTCCCTCCCTCACTGCTCCAAAGCAGTCAGTCACCACAGATGCTTTGGACTTTGCTTGGGAATAAAAGTGCTTGGTGTATCCAGTAAATGACAGATGCAAGCACATAAATATCGAGATACTTGCCCTGATAAAAGCCCTCAACTCTCTGAACCATTTTTGGTACCTAGGACCTCATCAAGTGGTTACAAAGAATGCAACAATCATGTGGTACATCAATAAGCAAAGGGGAAACAGGTCATACCTGCTTTGCAGACTATCCATGTTAGCTTGGGATATAGATTCACAGCACAGTCTCACTCTACAGACATATTACGTTTCGTTAGAGCACAATTATGTGACAGGCTGAGCAGGACCAGGACAGACCTTCATGAATGGAAACTTGATCAAGGCGTCTTCCAGGACGTGATCCATCTTTGGGGAGTTCCTCAAGTAGACCTCTCTGCCTCCTCTCTGAACAATAAAATGGCAAAATTCTGTTCCACAGCTTAATGCAAGACAGTCTGGAAGACGGATTCATTTTCTTTTCCTTGGGGAAGAATGTTCCTGTATGCCTTTCCAGTAATATCTAACGTACTTCTGAAGATTCAGAGGGAATCCCCCACAATCATTGTGGTGAATCTTCTGGCCTAGGCAGCTGTGGTTCTCCTTTCTTTTGGAAATGGCCAGGAATAATAGCCACAAACTTCGTCACAAAATGGATCTACTCACAAAAGAGCAGCCACGTTTGATACAACCTGACATCAACCATCTTCAGTTGATTGACTGGATGATAGGATCTTAATTCCTTTTAGACATCTATTTTGTGAGGATGTGCAGGAAGTACTAATGGAGGCCTCCTTGAGATCTTAATTTTGTGTTAGAGAAGTTAACACTTGCTCCATCTGAATCAGCTAATCTGGCTAACTTGGGGTTTCTAACAAGGAAACCAGTTTTACTGATTGCTATGACCTCTGCAAGAAGAGTTCTTGAGTTGCAAGCTCTTATGGTGAGTCAGTTGTACCTCATTTTCCATAGAGACAGGGTTTCTTTAAGAACTAATCCTTTATGCCTAAAGTGGTATCTGAGTTTACTTTAAGCCAAATTATCTATCTCCCTGTTTTCTTTTCTGAACCTAAAAATGAGGAAGAGAGCATACTCCATACCTTTGATGTCCACATCTCGGATTCTCTCTTGACAGAACTAAATCTTTCAGATCTTCAGTTCAGTTGTTCATTTCTTGTGAAGGTAAGAAGGGACATTGTGTGTCAAAACAGACTATTTTCAAATGGTTGTGTAAGGCTAACCTTTTGTAATACTCACCATGACAAATCTACTCCAGGCAGGGCCAAGGCCCACTCTGCCAGGACTTTGGCTTCATTTATGGCTTTTCGAAAGGGTTGGATTGTAGAAGCCGCTGCTTTGTTCTCATTACATAATTTTACAAAGCATTATAAACTTGATTCTTTCTCTAGGTCCAGATCAAGCTTTGCTAGGACCATTCTCCTGGGGCTGCTGAACGGTTATCCTTCCACCTCCCAAATGTAGTTGGCGAATGTAATCTACCCATATAGCTAAGGCTACTGCAGCAGTGATCAATATGAATATAGTACGGTTGTGTAAGTTGAAGTTACCATAACAGTAAATGCTTGAATGATCACTGCTACAGTAGCTGCTCCCCCCTCCACCCCCCTTGTTTTTTAGTGTATTTTTGTATGCCAGGGTGTGGACATTTATTCTTTGTTTTTTTCTAGCATTGTCCTTTCAGAGCTCAGCCTCACTCTGTCTTCTGACAGGAGAGCTCTAGAGAGCTTCATGCCCAGATTTTGTCTTTCAGTTAGCACAGCTCAAGCTGCTTAACAGTTTGGTTGTGTGGAAGGTGGCTAGCTGTTACATCCTTGGCCGGATGTAACCTGTATAGCTAAGGCTACTGTATCAGTGATCATTTGAACATCTACTGTTAGTAAATCCAACTTTCATAACTGTACGTTTACTCTGGTAACTTTACTACAGGACTCTAGACATGCATTGAATGGAGGAGCAGCAGTTTTTCTGCTTATCAGTCTTCTCCAGCCCATGTGAATGAATGGAACATATTAACAGAAGTCAGACAGCTAATGTTCTAAGGTTTGATAGTGCAGTGACATGTGGTCTCCAAAATTGTCTTACCCAGTTATCAGTTAATAAGTAAATATTTTGAACTTAAGTTGTTCTGTTTGTTTTTGTTTTACATGTTCTGCATTTAGTCTCAAGTTAAAAAAAAAAGTGTGCATAAAAGTCAAGGCCTAGACGTGTTGTTAGTAGGTGTACTGAGAAATAGATTTACATGTTACTTTTATGTTTTAATTGCAAATTATAATCCACTAAAGGATATAATGGATGGGAAATACCATGTGCAAAGAACATGAGGTTTGAATAAATGTGCAGTCAAAACTATCATATAGAGCTAGTGTAAAGCAGCATGGATGTATGTGAGGCTGAGTGTTAGTGTAATGGAAGAATTACGGAATACTCAACATGTGGTCCTGGGAGCTCTAACCATTGTGCGATCTCTTTCAGGAGGGCTTTACTGCAGAGATATTTTGTGATGTGGGCGAGATATACAGTACTGAGTAAGCAACACCAGGTATGTAAATGAAATAAATTTTTTTGTGAAATTTGGGAAAGCACACCTGAATTTGTGATCCAAAATGGACACTGTTCTCCCCGGAATATGTGGTAAGTTTTTGAATGTTGGCTTGCAATGTAGAACTGATCAACATAGTTTTGCTTAAGAAGTATACGGCATTGTACCTTTGGTGTTTAGTTGCATTATATAATTCAGACCTCCTAGGTACTTGGTGACCACTGCAGTTATTGAAGCATACACATTACACAGATGTTAGGATACTTACTTGACAGTACATTACAGCCATCTCACAGTACTTCATACTCTTATCTGGGTATGTTCCCACAGCACATTACACAGCTCTGTGGGTTCCCACGCTCAGTACATTACAGCCATCTTGCAGGATATCATCTGGGTATGTTCTTACAGCACATTACAGAACTCTATATGGCAATCTCCAACACTGCCCTAATAGAAATGCTGTACATCCACAAGTCAAATGGCACAAGAGTCACTTGCTCTAAGGAGCTCAATGTAGCCTATGATATTAACAGAACATGCTAGAGAGACAGATACGTCTCCCAGAGACTGCCATTTCTCTGGAATAGACTTTCTATTCATATAAAACAGAGCTCCTCACTGACCATATTCAAACCCAACCTAGGTAATTGGATGGGAGATTGGAAATTCACCCCAGGGTAGCACCCATTTTTCTCATGGACAGGGATAGCCGGTGTTGATCACAGATTCCCCTGTGTTCATAAATTTGTTTGAACAAATAAGGATACTTGCGGTTAGCATGGCTAAGCTTATAAAGGCTCTAGAGCCGTTAGCCTAGTGACCTCCTATGAACCTGTGGGCTCCTAATCACAGTGCATTACAGCCATTTCGCAGTATGTCATCTGGGTATGTTCCCACGGCATATTACACAGCTCTGTGGGCTCCTATACATAGTACAGCCATCCCACAGTATATCACCTGGGTATGTTCCCACAGCACATTATACAGCTCTGTGGGCACAGTACATTACAGCCATCTCTCAGTATATCGTCTGGGTTTATTCCCACAGCAAATTACACAGCTCTGTGGGCTCCTACTTTACAGTATATTGCAACTATTTCTCAGTATTTCATAGGAGTATGTTCCCATGTCATATTTCACTGCTCTGTGGGCTCCTATACATAGTGAAGCCACTTAATATATCATCCGGGTATGTTCCTACACCACATTATACAGCTGTGTGGGTACAGTACGTTACAATCTTCTCACATTGTATCATCTGGGTATGTTCCCATAGAACATTACACAGGTCTGTGGGCTCCTGCGCGCACAGTACATTACCGCCATCTCACAGTATAGCATATGGGTATGTTCCCACAGCACGTTGCACAGCTATGTGGGCATAGTACATTATAGCCATCTCACAGTATATCATTTGGGTATGTTCCCTCAGCACATTATACAGCTCTGTGAGCTCCTCCTCTCAGTATATTACGGCCATCTTGCAGTATATCATCTGCGTATTTTTTCACAGCACATTACACAGCTCTGTGGGAGCAGTACATTGCAGCCATCTCACAGTATGTCATCTTGGTATGTTCCTGTAACACACAACACAGCTCTGTGGGCACATTACATTATAGCCGTCTTGTAGTATATCATATGGGTGTGTTGCCGTAGAACATTACACAGATCTTTGGGGTCCTACTCCCAGTACATTACAGTCATCTTGCAGTATATCATCTTTATGTGTTCCCATAGAACATTATAGAGCTGTTTGGTCTTTTACTCACTGTACATTATAGCCATCTCGGCGTATGTAATCTGAGTATGTTCCCACATCACATTACACAGCTCTGTGGGTACAGTACATTACAGTCATCTCACAGAATATCATCTGAGTATGTCCACACATCACATTACACAGTTCTGTGGGAACAGTACATTACAGCCATCTTGCAGTATATCTGGGTATGTTCCCACAGCACATGACACAGCTCTGTGGCAGAGTACATTACAGCCATCTTGCAGTATATAATCTGAGTATGTTCCCACATCACATTACACAGCTCTGTGGGTACAGTACATTACAGTCGTCTCACAGTATATCATCTGGGTATGTCCCCACCACAGATTACACAGCTCTGTGGGCACAGTACATTACAGCCATCTTGCAGTATATCATCTGGGTATGTTGCCACAGCACATGACACAGATCTGTGGCAGAGTACATTACAGTCATCTTGCAGTATATCATCTGTGCATGTTCCCATAGAATATTATAGAGCTGTTTGGTCTTTTATTCACTGTACATTATAGCTATCTCGCAGTATGTAATCTATGTTCCCACATCACATTACACAGCTCTTACTTAGTTTATGTTACAGCCACCTTGCAGTATATCATCTGGGTATGTTCCCACAGCACATTTCACAGCTTTGTGGGCACAGTAAATTGCAGCCATCTTGCAGTATATCATTTGAGTATGTTCCCACAGCAAACTACAGAACTCTGTGGGCTCTCACACACACAGTATATTACAGCTGTCACATAGTGCTTCTATAGGTATTCGAGTGCCCTCCTACAGTGTATTATTTATTTTTATTTAACATTTATTTACTGGGAAAGTCCGACTTGGAATGAGGCCAATTTTCAGCGGAGGCCTGGGGAGAAACGCTCCAGACGCATGTCCTTGTAACGTGGGAGGAAACCAGAGTACCCGGAGAAAACCCACACGAACACAGGGAGGACATGCAGACTCTGCACAGAAGGCACTCCAGCCGAGAATAGAACTGGAGAACCTCTTGCTGTGAGGAGACAATGCTACTGCTGCACCACTGCACCGTCCAAATTATTTGTCAGAAGTAGGATTCTAATCCATGCCTCCAGAGGAGACTGTGACTTGAACAAAGCGTCTTAGACCGCTTGGCCATCCTGACATTAACTGTATTAGATACAGTTATTGGGAGTACCTTCTCACAAAATATTATATAGTCATGTGAACATTTACTGAGGCTTCCCTACCATTGGTGAAGAATGAACTGCATAAGTTTTCAACCAGAGTCCCCCCAGTTGAGTTGCAAGTCATTGATTGGTGTTTGTCATTTTGAATCACTGGTGCTGCAAGTAGTTTTTGTTTTTTGTTTTTCTATTAATCTGTTATATGTGAGTAAGGAAGTGTGTTTGTGTTCGGAGAGGGGGGGGTTGTCCCTTTTTTGTTATTTACATCTAATTATCACTTTAACCAGTTGGTGTTTCTTTCAACCAGCTGAAGCATTAACTGGGTGCTGACTGCCCTTTCACAGTGCTTGGTCTCCTTCCTACACATTATGCAGCCCGATTACCTTCCCACAGCATACTGCATATTTTTCACAGTACATTGTAGATCAATGTTGCTACTTTCCAAGAACACATTACGCAGTCATGTTGGTGTCAGCAGCCAGTTTATCAAACTTGTTCCCCAGCTCATTGTGAATTCTTCATGGTTCGTCCTCGCATCACATTGTATAACCACGTGAGCACCTGCTTTACTGTGCAATGCTGTTACCTCACAGCTCTCTGGGTGCCTTCCTACAATACATTACACAGCCATTTAGGTGTTTTGTTGTAGTTCATTCTGGCCGTCTCATAGTGCATTATTTAATCATCTGCCAACTAATGACACTGCATAACAATTGAGCCTTTGGGTATCTTTCCACAGCACATTCCACACCTGTGTGTGCAGCTGCGTGACTGTGCATTACAAAACTTTCACATTTCCTTACATGGTCACCTGTATTCTTTATTGTCTCTTACTGGCCATCTGGGTAATTCCCACACTACATTACACAGCTGTGCAGGCACTTCTCATCAGTACAGTACAGCATAATATTTACATCACCTGGTCCCTGTCCCATAGCACATTACAAAGCCTTCTGGCTCTTGCTGTCATAATAGCAATTTCACAGTACAGCCTTCTGGTTATGTTGTTGCTGCACATTTCACAGCGTTTGGGCTTGTGCTCTCAACAGTGCTTAGTTATCACTACTTCCTTGAAGTGCATTTTAGCCACCCTATAGTGCATTAGACTACCATTTAGGTATCTCCTTGCATTACATTACAAACATTTCACAGCAACATATGCAGCCATCTAGTTACTTATTGGGAATACATTCTAACTGTTTCACAGCACATTACACAGACGTCTGGGTACCTTCCCACAGCATGTTACGCAACAATCTCAGCATGTTCCTGTAGTATATTACACAACACTCTGGACACCTCCTGACAGCACTCTGGCATTTCACTGTACATCATACTACTGTGTGTATACTTTTATACATTAATGCTCACTGTCATCTCTTGACATGTCATGGAATGTATGTGTGTACATCTGCCTGATTCACCCTTCCCAGTACTTTTACATAGCTATCACTCTACCCATCAAAAATCACTACAGCTGGTGGGAGTCTCCCAAAAGATTTACAGGTTCATAGATGCATGCTAGGTATGTGATAATGGAGACCATTGAGGAACCTAACATAACGTCCTTGTTGCCCAGATCACTGTCCAGTTTAAGTGATTTGTTCAGAGTCACACAGCAGGCAGTTGGTGGCTAGGGGAATCAAACCTTGGTCTTTAGAAAGTAGCATTAAATCTGTGCATTGATTGGATTGTTGGAGAATAAAAATGCTTTACAGAAGTGGGTTTTGAACCCATGCTTTAGTTCAGAAATTCTCAGCTAATAAAGGATATTACATCTCGCATCTGTATTTGGTACCCTGACAACGGCAATGAACATTATACTGCCATCTTGTCTGTTTCTTTCACTGCATTGTACATTTGTCTGATTGTTTTCTAAGAGTACATTACGGATTAGCATATTTATTTATTTATTTATTTCATTTTGAAAAGCCCGTTTTCAGTGGAGGCCCGGGGAGATAAGCTCCATGACACATTTACAATAAAAGTCAATTACAAGTAAAAAAAAAAAAGTCAAAAATATTTAACAATAGTAAATTAGATCTATCATTAAGAGAAAATTGTGCAGAACAACAGTCATATAGTACTTGTTAAAGTACAACTTAGTGACTTTAGTATAAATAGGTGTTAAAATAAAGTATAGGTCTAGTAGTAGTGAAAATTTGTTCTATAAGCAGAGTGAACATAGTAAAGTTATTTACAGAGAATGTATTAGTAATATAGAAGATGCAAGAGATGAGCAGAGTGATAAGTGTGAGTGATGAATTACAGAGTGGGAACTCCTGTGGGTGAAGAGCAGGGGCAAATCCACTTGGAGGAAAGGTATGAGTGAAGGAGGGACTTCACACCTTCCCACAAGCTGCTGCACAGGCAGCCAAGTTCATGCATGAAGTGCTTTAGGAAAACCATCTAGAGATCTCCTTACAATGTACTTCAGCTGTTTGAACATCTTCCTGTAGTGCTTTCTATAGCCATGAATGTGCTTTCCCATAGTACATTACTGTCACATGTCTCTCTTCATAAGACATGGCATTATGCATTCATCTCTGTATGTTCTCACAGTGTACTACATCTCAGAGCCATCTGAGTGTGCTTCTACAGAGCACTGCATAAGCATTTGGATACCTCCTTATATTATATGGCTGGCACTTCTACAATGTTACGCATCACATTTTACTTTTACTGGTGTCTTCCACACTGCATTTCACAGCCGTCTGAGTGTCTTTCACCTGTATGTTTTTGTTGTCTCAATACTTTGTCAGTACTTTATATAATGATATGTATATGTCTCGAAAGTTCTTTTTTATTTTATTTAGCAGGTAGGTGAACTGGGCCACTAGGGCCTGATTTTTCAGTCATGGCTTTATTGGAATAAGTAAAAGAAAAACATAAGTAAACAAACGTGATCCATCGAATTACTACAGTTTCAAGAAAGAGTTCAGTGAGATTTAAAAGCATACAAGGCTGAGTTCTTCATGCAGTTGTTACAATAACTTGTATACTCAGTATAGAAATGCTCTTGGTGATTGTCATGGTATAGTGAAGTACAGAGAATGAGTGAAGTGGCACAGTTAAAAACAAAGCAGAGTGTCACTCAGGTAAGTTAGGTTATGGGTGTAATTCCTCTGAATCCAAACTGCTGTTGCAGGTAGAATTTTAGCCTTTTGGGGAGGCAAGCAAAAATGGAGAGGAGATATAGAGTGCTTGGTAGAGAGTTCCAGGTAGAGGAACCATTGTAAGGGAATGTCCTGTTGGCATAGACCAGAACGTTTAGAAAGTGAGAACAGACAAATCTGGGTGTATGAGTGACCAGGGTTATTCCCTAATAGTTCAGTTACAGTTTTATACTGATCCATGATGGGGGATTTTTATTTTTTAATTTGTGCTAATCAGTGCAGTGATCCTGAGAGAAAATTGGAGTCCTTTTTTTCTCTTTATTTATAAGTCAGTGGTATAGCTTTTTGCTTGCTCCAGTAATGAAATGACTGATGTGGTCCTGTATTGAATGCAGTTTCAGAACATTTTTGACAGAGATGGAGCAATTTATTGGAAGGGCATATCCAAGTATGGGCAGAAACACAGTTTGCGCAATTGCTGTCATGCTGTGTGTGTAAGAAGAGTGGGGACAACGGCATCAGTCTGGTAGTTAGTGCAGAGGGTTAAGTCAGCGAGTTGTAGTTTCTGGGGTACAGGGCTTGCTTCCATCAACCCTTGTTTGTTTACAGTGTGATCTTGAGATAGTTATGTAACCAGACAATGATTGAGGCAGATGTTAGTTTGGGCTAGGCTTGTCAGTGGTCCCTTGGATTGCAAGTTTAGTAGATACATATGACTCAAAAGAGCAGAGCTGTGACTTCTTTGCTCAAGTAGTGAATTTGTGTAGTAAAGGTAAAAAAGATTAAGCGAAGTGCCAAGTTATTTTGTAGATTCAACTGATTTCAGGTGCCACAATTGGGGCTAGTAAAGATGCAGCTGTCCTTCCCTGAATTAAAGTGAATGAGCTCCACAGACATTTGGACTAACTTTATTAAGAGTCACTGTAAGGCCTTTACATTTAGAGGCTTGATATACTGGCTAGGGTACTGCTGATGGTGTTGGCACATTGTTACAGAAGTGCTTGATTCCCAGAAGACAGTGCTGTCTGCATGAAGCAGGCTGGCAGTATTCTGTTTAGGGATGAGTGTTGCAGTCTAAAGAAAAAATGACGATGGTTGTCGGTCTCACTGCTGGCGGACACCATGTAATACTGTAGAGGGTAACAGGCAAGAAGGAATTTAAATTCATGCAGATAATCATAAATCCACTTTAATGAAAGGGAAAGAAATAGCTTGTTAATAAGAACCAAATTGTCCACTAGGTTAGAGGACTTGGAGGCCTGTGAAAATGGCTCTTTGTAAGTTTCCCAGTATTAATTTCTCAGTAGGTAGTATGAGTTGGGATAAATAGTGATGTCTTGCCCTTTTCTAAGTCCATGCTGTTCAGAGAGCTATCTGTGAGATTCCATCTGGTCTCTGTAATTGAGAGGCTGCTGCCTTTTCTAGAATTTTGGCTATAGGAAACAGTGGCGCAGTGGGTCTGTATAAGTCTCAGTTGGGGTTTAGAAGTTTGTTTGGGAGCTGGGACAATGCTGACAGTTTTCCAGAGCTCTAGAAGTACACTACACTAGTAGAATGTGACCTATTAATGACCTGCCGTAGAGGGGGGATAATAAACATCACAGGCCCTGATAAACCTGGGAAAGAACCCATTTTTTGATGCAAGACAAAGTAACTGTTTTGAACTAGAAATCGGTTACAAAGCTGAAGACAAGATTAAAAATAGTAGGTTTGAGCTGGTGAGGGTTATGTGGTTGAAGAGGTAGAGAAATGAGACTTAAAGTGCTCCACAAATGCTTCTGCCATCAGCTTCACATCAGAAGGTGTGTAACAAGAAAACAGATTCAGAAATAATAGGATGTTCTTTTGTTTCACTGTTGCAGTCTTCACATTTGGGTTATCCTGCCAGGGGTAGCCCTCAGTCAGCCCGAATACCAGAGGCTTAGTATTTCTGCATCGGTTGCTGTTGCTCCAGGTCTGACGCCAGATCATCAGTGGTATAAAATCATGCAGCCAACGCCATTACATCAGTCTTTCTTGCCAAGGAGCCCGAAGCAGAAGCAGTTCACACAAGTGCCTGTCAGCTGCTACCTGAGTTTTCGTTTCCGAATTAAAGTTGAAGTCTTCTGAAGCTAAGTACCCCATTGGAGATCCTTTTTTCTTGCTCTAACCGATGTTAGAAAAAGTTAACAATTGTCTCGCCTGTGGAAAGCAAATACCACACAGAGACTTCCATTCTTACTGTGTCACCTGTTTAGGCCTAGACCACGACGTCCCCCGCTATCGCTTTTGTGCTTTGTTCAATGCCAGAACTATATGTCATCGGGCCCTTATTGTAGCTAGATATTTTTGCTCTCAGTCCTTGAATTCTGATTTGGCTTTGGTAAGCCATCTGACTACCAATCTTCTGAAAAAACGTAAGGATAAAGACAGAGACGGACCGCACAGGTCCAAAACTGCTGACGATGCTTATGCTAAGCTTGTTGTCAGTTCTCCGGTCCTCAGTGAGGCGCTTTCACAGCCCATGATGCCCGCTTCTGTGGATTCTCAGGCCGCTACAGAGACCCTTTCGGAGTCTGGTATGCTGCGAGACTTTTCTTCGACTAAGGATCCTGCAGATATCTCTACCTTGGATGGGTGCGGAGCCACTGAGCAGGCACCGGCTACCGAGGAAATACTTTGCGCTACCAGTACTCGGCACAGACTGACTACTTCTTTCGCGTCTTCAGTTCTTTCTAAAACTACCGATTTTCTAAGGCCCAAGGTATGAACCACACCCAAAAAACTGACGACCCAAGCTCAGGCACCTACTTCCTTGCCTCAATCTCAAATGCTTAAAATGGCAGAAGACCTTATTATTAGGGGAAGCCAGGCTACCCCTTCCAAAAGAAAAAGAGACTTGTCCCCATAGTTTTATCTGAACAGGAGTCTGATGATTCTGATGCATCTGAATATGAAGATATGCAACCCCTCTCTGCTTATGAGGATTCTGATGCAGAAGAATCCATTCCTTCTGCCTCTCCACCCGTGGAATTTTCATTTGGGGAAACCATTCATACTTTAAGCGAGCATTTGCAATGGGAATGTCAAGACTATCCTCAGTCAAAAAAGAGACTCAGGGAATTCTAGATTTACCACAGCCCATTCCTTTGGCCATTCCTCCTGTCCTGGATGTTGTGGATGATGTTTTTATGGAATCCAGTTTGACTCCTGACACCCTTCCTCCGGCTCCCAGGAAACCTGACAGGTTTTACAGAGTTCCTGACTCTCTCAAATTTCTTTTCAAAAATCCTACTGCTGACCCAGAGGTCATCTCTCAAGGACCTAAAGGACTTAAAGCAACTTCAGCTAAGAATTCCACCCCCTCAGATAGGGATTACCGAGCTTTAGACAGATGAGGTAAAAAAGTATACACCTCTGCTACTCTTGCTATTAGAGCATTAAATTGTCAGTTCCACATGCTGAAATATCAGCAGCATACCATGGAACTCCTCAAACAAAAAATATCTTCCTTTCCTGCTTGTGCAGAAAATAAAGAATTACAAGAGCTAATGCATTCTGCAAGTCAAGTAACTAAACACACCTTGCAATGTGGCTTTGACGCCCAAGAAGCATCTTGCAGGGCAGCAGTCACTGGTTCTGTCCTTGGAAGGCATGCTTGGCTTAAGGAACAGACCTTGCCAGACTATGTCAAATCCAAATTATTGGACACAAAATTAAACAAATACAACTTATTTGTCACCAAGGCAGAAGACGTCTTAAAAAAGATGGAAGAAAAAGCTAAATCTATGCAGACAGTTAAAGATTTCATACAGGTTCAGCCTCCGAGGTTCATTAGGCATTGCCCCTGCAAGCACTGGTCCTTTCCTGCCCCCTCCAGGCCAGCTCAGACCAGACCCAGGGGAAGCAGACCACCCAGACAGCAGCCCCAGGGAATGCAGAGATCTAAGCAATGGAGTCCTTCCTCTTCAAAATCAGGGAGTGCAAAGCCACCCCCTTATGGTAAGAACTCACAATGACTTTACACCTCCACCCCTTACATCTGCCCACCTGTTTGTGCCCCTAGAAGGAAAACTCTCCTTCCATGCAAGCAACTGGGCCACTATTACCAACGACCGATGGGTCCTCAACATAGTGTCCCAGGGATACAAATGTTATTTCCACACGGCACCAACTCCAAAAGGGTTCCCAGATCTTCCTCCAAACCAATGGGCAGAGGCCAAAAAGCAAGTCCTTTCCCTGGTCTCCATGAGGGCAATACAGCATGTTCCTGCAGAACAGATAGGCCAAGGTTTCTACTCCAGACTCTTCCTGGTACCCAGAAAAGAGGGCACATGGCACCCCATCCTCACTCTATCCATTCTAAACACCTTTCTGGTGATACCAAAATTCAAAATGCTCACCCTCCAGCAAGCTTCTACTAATGCTTTCCAAGGATGCTTGGTTAGCCACCCTAGTCCTAAAAGAGGTCTACCTGCACATCCCAGTCAGGGAATCATGCAAGAAGTGCCTGTGTTTCAGAGCAGGATCCATGCACTTTCAGTTCTCTGTGCTTCCCTTTGGCTTATCCACTGCTCCCAGATTTTTCACAAAATGCATGGCTCCCGCCATTGATTTTTGCAGACAAAGAAATATTCAAATTTACCCATACTTAGACGATTGCCTGATTCAGGCAGACAGTCAGGAAAAGCTGTTACAGCACCTGACATTTGTAAAGGACCTACTGACCTCTCTGGGGTGTACTATCAATGAAAAGCAATCAAAACTAGTCCCCACACAAAAAAATGTATTCCTGGGAGCAATCCTGGACACAGCATCCCAGATGGCATTCCTTATTCCAGAAAAACAAGCCTACCTGACAGGCTACTTCTCTCAACTAGCCACCAGAACCCAGTTAACTGCAAGGAAAATCTTGCAAGCTCTAGGGTTCATGGCTTCCTGCATCCTACTCATTCCGTATGCCAGACGGCATATGAGGAAACTACAGTGGTACCTAAAAAGTCTTTGGTGTCAACACTCCCAAAACCTGAAAACTCTCATACCAATGATACCTTGTCTAAATAAAGATTTTCTTTGGTGGGCAGCAGCTTGCAACCACAACAAGGGAGTTCTCTTCTCACAACCCCATGCTGCCCAGACCCTCATCACAGACGCATCAGACTATGCCTGACGTGCACACCTGGACGGCAGGTGCATTCAGGGCCACTGGAGCCCAAATCAGATACATCTGCACATCAACCAAAAAGAGATGTTAGCTGTTCAGCACACCCTGACAGCCTTCCCTACTCTCCCCGGGGCCTCTACTGATCAAAGCGGACAACTCCACAGTGATGTGGTATATCATTAAGCAGGGAGAGACTCACTCTTATCTTCTCTGCAGGCTTGCCATGACCCTTTGGCACATGGCCTCAGCCATGCAACTACACCTGCTAGTACAATTCCTGCCAGGCTCTCTCAACTCTCTGGCAGACAACTTAAGCAGAAACCTGCTAGACCCACACGAGTGGCAGCTAGAGACCACAGGACCTTCACCCTTGTAACCCAGAAATGGGGCACCCTGAAGGTCGATCTCTTTGCCTCCCACTCCAATCATCAGCTTAGAAAATTCTGCACCAGGGAACCTCACAGCAAGGCCTGGAAAGTGGGATGCTCTATCCTTCCAGTGGATAAACCTCTCGGTCTATGCATTTCCCCCTCTAACACTCATATCAAGGGTACTGCTCAAAATAAGGGAGGAAAAACCGAGGGCAGTCCTGATTGCCTCAGACTGGCCACACCAGCACTGGTACCTACTGCTGCACAGCCTGTCACCCCTGCCACCATGGCACCTACCTCAGATCCCAACACTCCTGACCCAGGGGAATGGAGAATTCATTCATCCCCAATTGCAGACCCTCAACCTGGCAGGCTGGCTTATTCCGTGACCACCCCTCAAGCTGCCAGCCTAAGCAAATAAGTCCTAAATGTTATTCGTGAGGCCAGACGCCCCAGCACTAGGAAATCCTATGCTGACAAGTGGAAAAGGTTTTGCACCTGGATCCAGGCTAATGGAGCAGGAACGGCACAGGCCTCCCTACCTCTCATCCTGGATTACCTGACAGACTTACTACACAGGGGTCTATCCTTCTCTTCTATTAAAATTCATGCCTCTGCCATCTCTGCTCATTACAGCACAGAGCCTCCTCTCTTCTCACACCCTCTCATCAAACAGTTCCTAAGAGGGGCTAACAAATTAAGGCCACCCAGAAGAGCTCCTACCCCAGCTTGGGACCTTAACTTTGTGTTGGAAAAGCTCACCCTACCCCCTTTGAACCTGCAGCTTTAGCAGAGTTAATTTTTCTCTCTTGGAAAACAGCTTTGCTTCTGCCCATCACTTCAGCTAGAAGAGTGTCAGAGCTACAAGCACTCATGGTTGTAGTGCCCTTCATCATTTTCCATGCTGACAAGTCTCACTCAGAACTAACCCATCTTTCATGCCTAAAGTGGTGTCCAGTGTGGCTCTCAACCAATCCATACATTTGCCCACCTTTTTCCCTAACCCACAAAACAAGGAGGAAAGGATTCTGCAGTCTCTAGATGTGCACAGACAGCTCAGATTCTATCTGGACAGGACTAAATCTTTTCAGAAAAACTGATCAATTGCTAGTCAGCTTCGCAGCAGAAGCAGAGGGCAAGGCCATATCCAAACATTCTCCAAATGGATAGCACACTGCATCCATTTCTGCTACAGACAGCACAGGAAACCACCCCCAAAGGGGGTCAAGACACATTCCACCAGAGCAACCTGCACCTCTGCAGCCTTTCTCCAAGGGGTCCCCACCAGGGACATCCTGGAGGCTGCAGCATGGACAGCTGTTCATACCTTCACCAAGCATTACCACCTGCCTGTTTTCTCCAAATCTAGGGCAGGCTTTGCCACCGCAATCTTGCAAGGCATCCTAGCCAGCCTACAGTCTTCTTGACTGCCTCCACCCTTTTCTTCAGCCTTGGGAATCAACCCAAATGTGATGACTGCAACAGTGAAACACAAAGAACATAGTACAGTTGTGTGCACTTACCATAAATGTAGATGTTCGAGTGTATTCACTGTTGCAGTCCTGGTTACCCTCCCTCCATCTCCCTTGTCTTTCTCTCTTTCTCTCTCTCCCTCTCCCTCTCCCTCCCTCTCTCTCCCTCTCTCCTTACAGGGATTGTTTTGGTATTTACTTTCTACTGATGGTGTTCTTCCACCATAACCTAGCTCCCTATTTGGGGAGCTCCTGACAACCTGACAGGGCAAGAAAAACAGATGTAATGGCGTCAGCTGCCTGATTTTATACCACTGACGACCTGACTTCAGTCCTGGAGTGACAGCAACCGACGCAGAAATACTAAGCCTCTGGTATTCAGGCCAACTGAGGGATACCCCTGGCAGAATAACCCAAATGTGATGACTGCAACAGTGAATACACTTGAACATCTACATTTATGGTAAGTGTACACAACTGTACTTTTGCACTGGTGAGGGTTATGTAGTTGAAGAGGTAGTGAAATGAGATGAAAAGTGCTCCACAAATACTTCTGCCATTAGCTTCACATTAGAAGGTGTATAACAATTTACTAAACGTGAGACAGTATGTGTTTGGTTAAAATTCTTTACAAGGTTGTTTTTCTTTCCAGAATGTTGCTTGATTTCCAAGTAAAAGTAAAGCTTCTTAATGGTTTAAAAAGTAGGAAGTCTTGGCTTCAATTAGCAGACATTTGTGTTTTCTTAGAGAAAAATAATGCTCAAAGATTTCAGGAATCCCTTTACTTTTGTACTTGCACCAGGCTGCTTTCTGAGCAGTGTCTAGTTTCTTTTACTAAGGCTAATTGAGGTGTTTTCAGTTCGTCTTTAACACTTATGTTTTTTGAGAAGGAAGTAAGTATCCTGTAGTGTCAACAGAATGATCAGCAAGTGTTGTGGGGTGGTGATACAGTCATCGTGTTGAAACAAAGGGGGCAATTCAGATTAGTTAAACATTTTAGATTAATTTTTGTTTTTTTTTTAGGGTGAAGTACGGTAGGTGATAATGTTAGAGTATGTGGTGTAATTTGACAGGAAAAGTAGAGCAAAGTAAACAGTGGTCACTGAAATGGGGTGGGGGTACATGAGGTGTGGCAACTCTGTTAGGCCGGATAGTACAAACCAGTTTGGTAAGTTATTTTGAGATGAATTAGAGTATAGATGAGTAGTGCTTGTAACTAGTTAGTAGAAACATGTTATGAGAGGATAGAAACTTCCCATTTAAGATTAAAATAGCCTATAAGGAGTTAGTTTTTATTAGTGAATCTGTCCAACTGCTGTGAAGAGGTAGTAAGCTGGTATAATAGCGGAGTAAGGAGAAAGTCATGGTCATTTGCTTATCAGGGGCTATGCTGTGCCACATTACCCATGCACTCAGCCCATTGGACCACAATTACCAGTATGACTCAGTGAAAGTCCATGACCTGAGACTTACCTCCCTAGACTATATGAAGAGAGACATCATGGGGCTCTCAGAATATGTGTCTCAGGCTGGTATCAGCCTAGCATTGAGCAGAATTTTACCTTGATGCCAAAGTATGAGCAAAAGGTTGACTTTAATAATTGAATTAGTTTCTGGTGTCATTCTAAGGGGGTGCAATATCTATCAGCACAGAAGGAGATGGTCAACAGAACACGCTGCTTTGCCAGGGATGGTCTGCACCTCACCCCCCCCCCCAGGCTTTTGAATATTAGCTAAAACATTGTCTTCCCCATAGTACCTTTTTTAGGCAATGCCAAGCTGAAGGTACTTCCTACATAGCAAATGAAAACCAAGAAAATCTAAAGGTATTGCTGCTCAGTGCTAGGAGTCTAAGCAAAAGACTCCACTCCCTAGAAGCTCTCTTTACCCTAGACAGTGATGACATATGTGTGGTCACTGAGACATGGTTTAAAGCTGCATAGAGCACACCAACAGTGGAAGGATATAATGCTTTCCACACATTTAGGCCAGCTACTTCACAGGCAGGAACTAAAGGTGGAGGTGTCTCTGTTTACATCAAAAGTACATATACCTCAAGGCTGGTCAAGCAGGACAATGCACTTGAGCTGCTCCATGTTCAAAGCACAATAGGCAAAATCTAGTGCCAATTCCTTGCAAGCTATAGGTTCCCTGTATGACCCAGGAAACCCATACCATGTATTTAAACTTTTTAGAAACTTTAACCATCCACCCCAATACCATATTCATGGGTGACTTTAATTACCTTGCTATTAACTGAGAATTGTATACGACACCAAATGTACATACGCAGAGATTCCTGGATTTTGTCAACACAAACTCTCTGGACCAGATAATGAATACACCAACCAGGGGTGTAACCATATTGGATCTGGTCCTCACTAATATGGGAGATTGCTGCAGACTCCCTACTGTAATGCCTTCCCTGGTAAGGTCAGACCACAAAATGGTCTCCTTTGAAGTAAACATAAAACCTGGACCTCCAGCTAAACCTGGAATATTCAGGAAGTATTCTCAGGCTACCCTCCTGCTATTGAGTGAGAACCTGGAAAAATGTCAAGCCTCCATAAACCATGAGAACACTGCTGCCTATGCAGAACTGTTCACAGAAACCTTGTACAAGAATGTTAATAGCTGCATAGAGCCAGCTGTACCTACCGGGAAGAAGTACAGAACTAGCTCAAAAAACAAGCCACCCTGATGGAATCACAAAATCAGTAGGCTGCATAACAGGAGAAAGAAAATCATGGCAAAAATTTGGAGGTGCAGCACCCAGCAAGATAAAAGCACTCTCATCAAACTAAACAAACAACTCAGAGGACAAATAAAGTCTACCAAAGTCAAATTGGAGGTAAGTTTGGCCTTCCAGGCCAATGACAACCACAAAGCATTCTTTAGCTATGTCCGCAACCTCAAAGGCAATGCTCAGTTGTGTGCAGAATTCATTGTAAATGGAGCAACCTATACTTAGCCACAAGATATAGCAATTCAGCTCCAGCTTTACCCCTCTCTCCCCCCTCAACCTTCCCTCAGGAAATATCAATATAACGTCTCCTACTGTCACTAGGGACAGGTCCATAATGCTCTCTCTAAGACCAGGAACACTGCATCAGTTGCCCAGACAATATCCAAGAATGCATTCTAAATAGCATGAAACATGATCTATCAGGGCCTCTGGAATTACTGTTTAACTGTAGCCTCCAAACAGGCTTCATGCCTCATGAATGGAGAAAGGCAACAGCCATCCCTCTGCACAAAAGTGGTCCATCTACAGACCCTGGAAACTACAGATCCATAAGCCTCACCAGTCTTGTATGTAAAGCCAGGGAAAGAATTATCATGGAGATGATCAGTAGAGATGTAGTAAACTTCCAAACACTAGACCTAACCTGGTCTGGTTTTGTCAAGGGCAGATAATGTTTACTCAACCTGGTGGACTTCTTTGAGAGGGTAACTAAAGCAATGGATGAGGGCAAAATCGTTCACACTGCCTACCTTGACTTGGCCAAAGCATTTGACACAATACCCCACTCAGTCATTGTTGACAAACTCAAAAGGTTAGGTACAAACCCATATGTCACCTAGTGGATAGCCAAGTGGTTCACTGACAGGACCAAGGAAGTTACAATTGGGGAGTCTACCTCTACAAAGAGGCCAGTCACAAGTGGAGTTCCTCGAGTATCAGTCCTTGGACCAATCTTTTTTGGCATTTATTTCTCAGAAGTCAAGGCCAATGTCACTGGTCTGTGGCTGACTAAATTTGCAGATGATTGCAAATTAGGAACTATCATTGAATCTTACATTGACACAAATGTTCTCCAGAAGGGGCAGACACAGACAAACAGCTGATGTCAGAGCCATGGACTAAAACTAAATGCCAAGAAATGCATAATAGTATCCTTATGGGAAGTCATCCATCTCTGGTAACTATCATATTGACAACACACCCCTTAGAGCTGACCCAGTAGTCAGGGACTTAGGGACACACATGGAGTAATCTAGCCTTGGACCATCATGTGTCTACAGTGGTGAGGAAATCATTCTATGTTGCTCAACTTATAAACAAAGGTATGGCATCTAACTCCAAGGAAGTCATTGCTCCACTATATTAGGCATTCATCAACCCTGTCGTTGAGTGCAGTTCCCCCTTTGGTATGTACCTAACCAGGCATATCCAACAACTGGAACGTCCACAGAGATTCATCACTAAAAGAATACAGTGCATAAGTAAAATGTCCTCTGTAGACCACTTGCATTCTGTCTCCTACAGGCTTTTGAGGGGAGTTCTATGCTTTGCATACAGGGCATTGTCAGACCCCACTCTGATGGACCTCCTGCAAATCTACAAAACAAAGCACCAGAATTAACCATTCTAAAGACTTAAATTTTTTATTTTATTTATTTTTTATTTATTTAACATTTGTTGACCGGGAATGTCCGACTAGGTTCCACAGAGCCTGTTTTCAGCGGAGGCCCGGGGAGAAATGCTCCAGATAAATATTGCCTGCGATATAAATAGGACCTGCTGGAGAGATAGGTATATATATATATTCTCTGGAACAGGCTCCCCATCCATGTGAAGCAGAGTTCCTCCCTAACCCAATTCAAGTGCAATTTGGACAATTGAATGGGAAGCAGGAAATTCATCCCTGGTTTGGCACCTATGTCTCTAATGGACACAGGTAACCAAATGGTTCATCTCCCAGGCCCATGCTTACACTTATCAAGAGTATCAGAACTTGTCAAAGATTTGGAATGCATGGGTAGGCTTAAAAAGACCTTTGTGGTAGTTAGCCTAGTAAACACCTGTGCACCTATAATACACCAATCTGATGTTTAAAGGCATTTACAGCCACCTGAGCACCTCTGTATAGCATAATGCAGCCATTGTGAACTATTTTGATAGTGTCTGTGTGGAGTCTGCATGTCCTCCCCGTGGTCGAGTGGCGTTCGAAAGACATGCGTAGAATGGGCGTGCCTTCGTTGAAGGTTGGGTGTCGAGCTGGCACCTCGGCACCCATAAAAAATCTACTGCCAATCATTAGCGGACTGGAGTTCCGCTGTGGCGACCCCTAAAAGGGAAAAGCCGAAAGAAGAACATTACCACACTAATTTGATCGTGTATTATCCCACTACTTTGATAGTATATTACCCCACTGTATCTACACATTATTGCTGTCAATTGCATAGTTATTTGGGTACTTTCTCACAGTACAATTTTTAGCTGCCTCACCACCTTTCCAAATTATGTTATACAGTTGTTTTTCGTGCAGATCCTTGTATAGCATGGGTGCTATCCTTTGTATAATTTATTTAAATTGCCTTCTCTGCTAAATGTCAGATCTTTGGATACTTTCTCACATTATATATAAGGCTATTTTGGGTATGTCCTTGATGTAAATTGCAAACCCCCTCACTGTACGTTACAAAGTTTCTCATTGTACATAGCCTTCTGTTTTCTTACCTGTAACATTTAGTAGCATTGTAGGACTTGCAGAACCACTTAAGTACCTTTCTGCTATAACATACCTCTCAACCAGCAATCTAGACAAAAGGTTTTTGAAAAGCAGTTATACACAGCCAGAAATAGTGACAGCTAATTAGCATAGTATTTGCAAAACTAATAACATGACCTTCCACCTCTACATTTATTGTGGAATGACTCCATTCAGATACACGAGTTTAAAAATCTGAGAACAATACAGTGAATCCTTTCTCAAGTTCTGGCCTTTTTATTAGCAAAATGTGCACAAAAAGTGCAAGAGCCATAATTGCCATTAGGTGTTGTTTTTAACGCAAGAAAGATGCACCAAATGGCTATTGTAGAAAATGTTCTGTCATCTCAAAAAGTGCCCCAGAGATGGTGTTATTTCTGAACACATCTTCAAGTACATAGGGACATTCAAAGGCTTTCTTTGTCTGCTTATGAATGAATTTACATTCTGCAGCACACATATAAAGGCAAAATATGCGACAAAGGCAAAATCATAAAAAAAAAGAATGCAAGGCAAACAGTTCAAAGAGGAAGTAGTAATACTTTGCTAGCTATGCTTCAAATCTACCATTTTCAGATAGAAGAGAAAAGGGGATGCACGATATAAGGGATACTCTGCATGAAAAAAAAGCAGGGTAGAGTTTTCTATTTTAATGAAACTAAAAAAATGGCCATGTTTTTAATACAAGCACACTTACATATATCTCTATGCATGTGTGTGTATTGCTGTGTTGGGATGCATACACTGCACGTGTGTGTATATTTCAACACACATGCTAAAAGAAATTAACACTTTTTGTTTTTTTTTATGTTGTGTCAGTGGAGCAACAGGTAGCCCATTCACCTTTGGTGCAGAAGGCTGTGGATTCTTTTCCCACACCAGGGAGATGGATTGTTGAGATCATAGTACTGCATTAGGGATATGCTACATTCTTGAGTGTGTTGTCCTACGGATGAGATGTTAAATCAAGAACCCATCTGTCTGAGTTGGTAGTTGCTCATGTGGATGTGAAAGATCCAGCTGCACCTATGGGAGAGAGAAAACATCCTTTATTTATATACAAAAAAACCCCTCTTATTTGCAACGTGTTTGCAAATGAGTAAATATATGGGTCTATATTAAATAAGCGAACGCTTAAAAAAGCTGATGCTTATTCATCGACCCTTGTTCAGCGAGCGCTGAAAATGCCGAACAGTCGGAACAGCGATTTTTTTTCCCCAGGGAAAAAAATCACTGTTCCGCCAAAAAAAAAAAAAAAAACTTAAAACAATATTTAATGTAGGGGGGCTTTGCCCCCCCCACCACTTAAATATACCAACTCCAAGATCGCACCACAGTGGGGGAAATGGCAAACTCCTGAAACCGGCCCAGCAATTTTTTCCCCTGAGAAAAATGTCGCTGTTCCGGGTGGTCGGCATTTTCAGCATTCGCTGAAATAGGGTAGATGAATCAGCGTTCTCTTTTTTAAGTGTTCGCTGATTCAGTATAGACCTAAATATAAATATATATATATATATATATATATATATATATATATATATAGATATATAGATATATATAGATATATATATAGATATATATATAGATATATATATATAGATATATATATATATATATATAGATATATATAGATATACACACACACACACACACACACACACACACACACACACACACTTACATATATTCATAATTTTCCTTGCAGCATACTAAATTTTCATCCCTATTAGACCCCCATTACCTTTTCTATAACCACTGCCTGATTTTATTTAATATTGTTGCTAAAATCCATTTACAATTAAACATTTAATTTATTCTTTTATTTCATATAACCTGTATGACATAAAAAAACTTTTATTCTTTTAACATATTCTTTACTTCTATTCTGATAATGTCCATATTTATTGATATCCATGTTTATTTTATCCACTTTTTTTATATCTTCGAAAAATCATCTTGATAAAGTTTTCCCATAACTTTTTTCTTTTACATTTCAAAAGCACATTTTCAGTAGTTTCTTCTTGACAATGTAAACATATTCTATCATGTTTCTTTTTATATGGAATATTTCTTTTTAGTTGTAATTTATAAACAGTAGAGAGTTGATTATCCAAACGTTTATTATCCAAAACATTAATTATCACAACCAGTCTCGCAAAGTTTTCGGGTAGGAAAAAATCATAGCGTATGAATATGTAAACACTAAGCATATTCGCTTGAGCATGTGTGTGTGAAAAATGTTGTCCACTGAATCCCTGAATGGTTGCCAAGTGTATTCCTGCATGCAGAAAAAAGCAAGATTTTTAGACTTTTTTTTTAGCTGGTTCAGTTATATGTGATTATCCAAACAGTTTGATTATCTGAACTACCCTAAGGCCCAATTAGTTCAGATAGACTCTCTACTGTTATTGCCAGCCTCCCCAAAAAAATCTTTACATTCTTCTTTCTGATTAAACCATTTGCTTCTTATTTTTATAGCTTTAATTTTTATATCTGTTAGATTTTCCCGTGGTTTTACATAGAATTTTTTATATAATCAATTTTTATTTTCCACAAAAATATTTTTTTCTTGGTAACATTTTACTACCTCATTCATACACTCTTTTGTCATACTTACATTTGTACAATTTTACTATTCTCTCATCTTTTTCATTTATCCACTTTAACACAATGAAGCAACTTATACTAATGGGTTAATTAACCTTAAACTTTCTTCCTCTGTTTTTACATACAAAACTCCTCTTTTTATTGGGTTTAATCTAGATCCCCATGTAAGTCAAAAATAATTTGCAATAATTCCTTTTCAAATACTGTTGGCAACATAAATACACTTGCTAAGTGTGCTGTTTTTCCTATAGGTACTGAATTTATCAAATAAGCCTTTTTTTAATCATAGTTTGTTTTCCAGAAAATACAGTGGTGTTGCGGTAGTGTTGTCACCTCACAGCAAGACGTTGTCCCATTCTATTCTCAGCTAGAGCGTCTTCTGTGTGGAGGCATGCATGAATGGGCGTGTCTTCGTTGAAGGTTGTGCTTCAGGGCTGGTAACTCGGCACATAAAAATCCACTACCAAACATTAGCAGACCGGAGTTCCGCTGTGGCGACCCCTAACCGGGATAAGCTGAAAGACACCACAACAACAGGTTTGTTTTATTTCTTCTGTTTTTTTCCCATTGAAGCCTACTTATATCTTTATTCCCTGTTTTTTTTTTACCTAACGCAGAGTTTCATTCATTTTAAAATACACACACACTATCTTCATCACATCACCCTAAATTGTACTTTTCTCTTTATTAAAGCCATCCGTTTCACTTCTAGGCATCAATTTGCATAAATTATTACTTCTTTTATCCAAAATTTGCTTTTGCAATTGCTATGTCATCTGTATATGTTAAAAGAACTGGAATTCTTAACCCTTCAGGTGCTGTATACTCTACCTTCATTTTATTTATTTCACAAACTATTACATTCATAACTAATACAAAGAGCATACAACTCATTGGACATCCCTGTCTTGTACCACTCTTCATATGCACCTCTTGACTTAACTAACCATTTGCAAGTATTTTTACTTTACTATATCTGTACTGACATACATAATTTCCTAACTTTCTCACTTATATTATTTCGTTAGTCCCCTAAGATTTCATGTCAGATTGAATCAAATGCCTTGTTAAGGTCTCCTATTATGATTTTCGCTTTTTGTGTTCTATTCATATCATGCACAATTTCTTTATTAATAATTCTTGACAGCCCTTCCCCTTTATATATACTATCTTGTGTAATGCTTTCCATTTTAGTTTCAAATCTCTGTTGTATTTTCATAAAGATCTTATCATTATTATTCATTTTGTTTCTATTTTCCTTGTTCCTTATGAATTTAAGGTTTTACTACATAATTATTTATATATATAACCTTAATTTAACTATTCATTTCAAATCTTTAAAAAGTATTGTTTGCCAGTCCCTTGCATTGTTATACATTTATACCCTATCCCATTTGTCCTGTAGCCGAATCTATGTTTACCTGTCCTAATACTTTATCTACCTCATAGAAAGAAATCGCCTTTTCTAACTCCTTATTCTCTTTTTCTGTTAACTTTTTACTTTTCATGTTTTTTTACTCCCTTCTTTTCTCTTTATAGATTTCTTGTACATATGTACACTATTTGTAATATTTTCCTGAGTTCTTTCAGTTTCTCCTTTTACAGTTGTATTTTTCTAATGATACCGCCATCTTCCTTTACTAGTTTGCTTGAGTATTGATGCTTCTTCTCTTTTTCCTTGTAAAATTGTATTTGCTTATATAAAAATCCTTGTATTTTTCTTGATTTCTTTCATACAATTCTTTTCTTTGTCAAAGTACTTTTTATCATTATGATCTGATGTTGTCCTTTTCATTCTTCCTCACAAATGAGTTCAGATCCGATCCTCTGATCCAACTTGGCCACATACACTAGACTTTGGCTCCAGCTCTTGAGCTGCTCCCTCTACACATAATGCCCTCTTCCCTCCCCATTACCTCAGGTCTTGTTTGCTGCCATCGTGGTTAGACACCGGTTCTGCTCTCGAGCTATTAATGTTTATTTTTTCATTGTTATATGTATTATTCTCTCTTCCTACTTAAACATCTTTTTTTTTTTCATTTTTTCTTTACTCCCTCTTAGTTTTCACTGGGTGATAGGAACTAGGAACTAGTATTTTTCTTCTCTACTATTGTCTTTTTTCTCTTACTTCGGTAGTTCCTTCCTCATTGATGGTATGTTTCCTTTTGTATCTATTTAAGTCTTTAATACTATTGTTGGAATTCTCCTTTATTATTTGTACTTAAAAAAAAAAAGTCTCTGTCTTGTGTCTTTCTCTGAGTTCTGTACACTCTGTTGCTTATCCGCTATGTCAGAGAAACCACCATGCTTTAAAAAATGCACTTCTTTTGGAAATAAGATCCCCAATTCAGATGCCCACAAGAAGTGCATTTACTGCTTAGGGCCCAACCATCACAAGACTGTCTGTATGGTATGCTCGACCTTTAACCCTCAAGCTTTAGCTGACAAGTGAAATAAGCTTATTCTTAAAGGACTACTAACTACCAGGTTCTTCTGGAGCTCATCCCCCCTCCCCAAGTCAGGTAATTCAGTTTCTTTGGAAGCAAAAAAGATGCCTTCTCCAAAGTCCCCTAGGGCTTCCTCAGAGCTTTTGGAGAAAATATAAAACATTTTGGATCTGATTTTCTTGTATCCTAAGTCTGGAAGTCTTCCTTCGGATCCTGTAGAGTACTCAGATCTGACAGCGTCGGCTCCAGTCATGATCTCTCCACTCCCTTCTACCTCCTTTTTGGATTTCAAGCTCTTGGATCCGAGAACTAGTTCTTCCCACAAGAGACATACCCCGGAATATACAGTTACGCCTGTATCTCCCTGTTTGCCAGTTCGGCACTTCCAAACACCAAAGAAACATTCCAGACTCTCTTACATAGTGTCTTCCTGGTGTTTGTCAGAGGCAGATGTGGATAGGATGATGCAGAAATTTCTTATATCCAGATGGGGGTCCTGCCAGCTCCATCCCCTCCTGCATCTGTGAGTGCACTTACAAAGTCCGTACTGTCTCCCTGTCCGAACCGACCCTTAATTTTGGGGTTCCGGGATCCAAGATCCCTGAGAGGTTTGCCATCTGGTCCGAGGAAAGTTTTTTCCTCAACTCCGACAGTTTCCCTGACTGGTTTTGCTCAGATACCTTCAGATCAGAGCAGGTCTCTGAGCAAAGATGTTGGCACCAAATCCAATAGGTTGGGCTCAGCTTTGATTTTGTTGAATCCATCCCTCCCTCTTGGAGCATCGCCCTGGACAGCTCTGATCCAGTTCTCCCTTTAAGGCTCAGATCCAGGGGTGGCCCTGACCTACTTTTGGAGGGGTCGGCTCCAAGGAGGGAGGAAAAGGTTTTGCCTGGTCCTTCTGCTTTCAAGGTTGTAGAAAGGATGCTTTCTCTCCACAGAGAACTGTTGTCTCTTGTCTTGGATCCTGCCACTGTTCCCTCTTTGGTTCCAAGCTCTGAGCCCATCAGACCTATTCCACAGGGACGGAGAGTTCCACTAGAGGAATTTCCCCTCTCTTCTGACACCTCCCCCGAACATCCTATGGAGGAGATCCCTCAGAAGAGGACGTGTAAGAGGAGACATATTGACTCCCTAATGGAGTCTCTCATGGAAGATATTGATTTTGGGAAAGGGATCCCCCAGATTGCCACCTGATGATGTTCTTGAGATCCTCAAAAAAAGGTGGCTGGTGTTCCCAATCTCCTCCTCCTGAAGAATCAGTGTTTCTGGGGGCTTTTGGTTCTGTACCATCTGTGTCTTGGGTGACCCCCCGGGGATGAACTGATTGATTTGGTTTCCCACCGGGCATGCAAGGAACCGGACACTGTCGAACCCATCCCCAAGTGTCCAGACAAAGTTTTGGTCCCCAACGCCACTGGAGCAAAGGTGTCCCAGTTGATGCTATGGTGGTGGCAGCAGCCACCACAAAATAGCTGGCAGAGCAGACCTCTTCTATCCATCCACTGGACAGATTTGAAAAGCAAGTGTTCGCCACAGCTACCTTCACGCTGAAGTCTATAAATTATTTGGCACATTTTACTAGGCTACAGAGAGACTTGATGAAGGAGTTATCAAATATTCTCTGAGTCCATGTGTGCTGAGGGTTTCAAAAAGACTTCCTTTCAAATGGCCACTCTGCTGTCCATTTCAAATGCTTTGATGAAGTTGATCTCCCATAGAGTGGAAGGTACCTCACGAGCAGCCGGTTCAGGGATAAATCATAAGGAGACGTGCTAGGATACGGCTGTGCAATTCTGTGATTCTGTGGAGCCCTTCAGGATGTCTTTTATTAATGCCCCATTTGATAGCATTTCATTGTTTGGCCATCAGTCAAGGACACACTTACCCACAGCGAACAAGAAGGAAAGACACTGTCTACCATGGGAATCCAGTTTTCTACCCCTCAATGGACCTTCTCAAGAAACTAGCAAGGTGGTAAGAAGATGTGGTTCTGTATATCTCTGAGACCTTTACAGGATTTGCATAGGGAAAATTCCTCCAGATTCAGAGGAGGAAGCTTTAAGGGTAGATATTGCCCTAGAGGCAGAGGGGGCCTGGAGAACCAGGGCTTTAGAGAGACTTTTTCAGATAAGCTCTATCAGTGCTTATGAAGCAGTGTCCGACTTTTCAACTCAGGAGGCAGTCGGGGTTTGATTCTCTTTGCACCTAGATGCCTTTGCACACATCGCAAGAGATTCTTGGGTGCTAAAAATAATATCCAGAGGTTACTACAAACCATTTTCCCTTCTTCCTCCTCATCAAAGGAAGAAACTTCCTGACGTTCCACCCAGCACAAGAAATACAAAAGCTGCTACAGAAAAGACTCATCCAAAAGGTCCCACCCCGACCAGATAGGATTTGGAACTTACTCACACTTCTTTTTAGTGCCAAAGAAAACTGGGGACCTCAGAACTATTTTGGATCTAAGCAAGTTTAACCAGTATGTAAAGAAGGTGAAATTCTGACTGGTTATAGTTCAGTCCATCGTGCCTTTTCTGTACAAGGACGATTGGATGTGCTCCTCAGATCTCCAAGATAAATGATATTCCTCAAGATTGAAGACGTGCTTATTAAACCTGTCTTTAAGGGAAAGGGGAGTAGGGGAAACCCAGAGTCATATAGACCCTTAAGTCTGCTTTTATGTTGTAGAAAAATAATGGAGAAGGTAATATTGAATAAGTTATTGTCAGAATTGGATAGGTTGGAACTTGAAGCCATATATCAGCATGCATATGTCGACAACAGATCTTTTGCCACCTGTAACATTATGTTCTTTAACAATGTAGTAGCTGTGAATGAAAAATTGTGCTGTGATGTAATTTATATAGACGGAGTAACGGAAAGGAATTTGAGGAGGAGAATATACGAGCACTTGTATGACATGCAAGTTAGACTAATGCTTTGTATAAACACAAAAATGAGTGTCCCAATGCCTGTTGCACATTTTTTGTTATTGAAGTGGTCAATATTGATGGAAGAGGTGGCCTTTGGGAGGAGATAATTGAGTATAGGGAACTTTGGTGGCAGGTCACATTGCAGGAAAACAAACCACCTGGTCTCAATAAGAATATTTCATTAATTCCCTTGCTTAAGCTTAGAGCAGCTAAGCTGTAATGTTTAACAAAAGCATACATTTATAATAATTTATCAGTTTTGAGGTTTTTATTCTTGACAAATTTTAGTATTTTTTAAGATTGCATCCTTTATATTTTCACGGTGTAGCTTCTGTTTCATAACTTTTTTATTTTAATCTTTGTGTAAGAAAATTCATTCTTGGAATGACCACAAGATGGTGATAGAACATAACAAAAATGGAAAACTGACTAGCATTGGAAAGGTTATTTTATTTAATGATTATAAAAAGATTTTTAACAAGTTTTTAACAGATTTATGGTAGAACTCCATCATTATTATATATATATTTTTCTAATGAATTGTTTGTTTTTATAGAATGTCCCAAAGTATGTCTTTTTATGTCTTGGGTAAACACAATTTGTTTTTAAATGTTTTAAGTGTTGAATGAAATGTCTAATTATACAATTAACTAGGTTATATAAACTGGGCTTGATATCGTCATCCCACATCTGAGGAAGTTTTTGAAACGAAAATGTATATATGTGGCGTTAATGTGAAGTGTTTTTTCCTGTTTCATTAAATTCTGTTTAAGTCTACCGATCATCCATTGGGCTTTATTGCTTCGCCTGAAGGTCACTTTTATTGGTAATCTATACAGACTTAACTTCAGCATTTGACAGGGTCATACACAAAACACTGATCAATAAATTAGAACAAACTAGTTATTGATGTACTTGAGATGTATAGCTGCATGGCTTTCAAATACAACATGGCTCATAGAGGGACTGGACAGGTGAAGTTCTTGGTTGCAGTCACAGTGTCTCACAGGGCTCTGTACTGGGCTCTTACTTGTTTAGATTGTATCTTTCAGACCTAACATTTTCATCTGAGGTGTTCTACAGTGTATATATGCAGATGACCTGAAACTGGGTAAACTGATTTCATGTGTTATAGATCAGGCATGTTTGCAAAATAACTTGGCTAAATTGAGCACTTGGGCACAGGAGAATAATATGCTGATAAATTCATCAAAAACTAAACATACGAGATTTGGGAGACATAAACTGAAAGGTGAATATTTAATACACACAGTGTTTGAAACTGCACACTCATTTAAGGACTTTGGTATATAGGTAGCTCAAGATATGAGTTTTTCTAATCATATCAACCAATTGGTTAATGATAGTTTTAGAACTTTAGATTGTGTAAAAAGATTTATAAAGTCTAGGATGTCAGAAATGATGAAGTCAGTATGGAAACCTTATAAGAAAACAAGCATGAGTAAACTGGAAAGAGTACAGCTAAAATATACCAAGTGCATCCATGGAGGTGAAAATTTAAGTTATTATAAAAGACTAAAATATCTGAACTTTCTGATGCCTCACAAGTGTTCTCTCAATCACTTGGTAGAGAATATGATTTTCAGGTGTTGGGCCAACCTTTTTTCCACCCCCAACAAGTGCAAGTACTTCGCTCTGATCCCTCCTTAAAGGGAGTCACCAAGAGACACCCTGATTCACGATTGGCCCACTCTCCTCTTCCCCGATTACAAAATTCTTACAGAAAGCAAACATGCTGAAGAGCCCAGTCATCCTCATTGCCCCCTTTTGGCCTCGTCAGGTATGGTTCCCCTTCTTGCGGTCTCACTTGTGGTACCTCCATGGATACTGGAGCCTGCTTAGGATCATCTATCCCATCCATCAGGAATTCAGCATCCCAACCTCCACACCCTCAATATAACCGCATGGCTTCTCCATTTCCAATATTAGACAGTCCAGGCTTTCTTCCCCAGTTAGCGATTTTATTTTGGCCTCCCAGAAAGCTTCTACCAAGAAAGTTTACAGAAGCAAATGGAAAAGATTTTGTATTTGGGCTTCTAGCCAGAATATTGACACTTTTTCAGCCCCGACTTCAGCCATTCTTTTTCTAACAACTATTTTTAAGGAAGGGGCACGTTTTTCAACAGTTAAACTTCAGTTGGCAGTGATTTCAAATTTCCATTCAGGAAGTAAATCTATTTCCTTGGTATCTTCCAGATCGTGCAAAGCCTTCATGAAGGACATTTTTTTTCTCAGACACCCAATAAAAGACACTTCCCCTCCTTTGGACCTTACTGTGGTTCTTCAAGGATTAACTCAGAAGCCCTTTGAACTGTCTGACAAATGTGATCTGAAATTTCTTTCATGGAAAACTGTCTTTTTGGTAGCTATAAATTCAGCCAGAATAATTTCTGAACTCCAGGCTCTTTCAGCTAAGTCCCCTTACATTGTTTTTCACAAAGCCAGGGTTTCTCTAAGGATTAACCCTTCCTTTCTCCCTAAAGTTGTCTGTAAACGTTAATCAGTCCATTCAGTTACTGTTTTTTTTCTACCAAGTTTTCTAATAAAAGAGAATACATGCCTCATCTCCTTGATATGCACTGCACATACAACTACAATTTTATCTTCACAGAACAAAGCAATTCAGAAAGTCAGATCAGCTTGTCATAATCCTTTTCCCCTAGGACAAGTGTATTTATAGTTACTAGATCTAAATGGATTACCGACTGCATTTCTTTTGTTTATTCTTTGTTTTTTTAGGAGTTGTTCCAAAGACCAAATTACCACCATAACAGCTACCAACAAATGCAATTTGAGGGTCATGTTGCTCAACGTTAGAAGTCTAAGTCTCAAAATGCACTCGCTTGAGGCACTCCTTAAAATGGAGAACATCGACATTTGTGCTGTAACAGAGACCTGGTTCAAGGCAGCAGAAAGCAGCCCTGCACTACCAGGCTATAACTCATTCCACACCTTTCGGCCCCAGAACTTAGACCGAAGCTCCAAAGGTGGTGGTGTCTCCAAATACATAAAGGATGCGCACACCTCCAAACTGGTAGTCCAACATAACGCAACAGAGATACTTCAGGTGCAGCTAACATTGGGTAAGACAGCGATTCAGGTCATAGCCTGATATAGGTCCCAAACCATGTCCCAAGACTCGCACACCACATTCCTAAGCACCCTAGAGAATTTTAGGGTCCAACCTAACACTCTGTTACTAGGTGACTTCAACTACCCCTCCATTAACTGGGTAAAAACTCATGTACCAATACACTTTCCCAACATTTCCTGGAGTTCATTAATTCCAATGCCCTGGACCAGCTCGTTCTTATCCTCACTAGAGGTAGGAACATCCTTGACCTGGTCATTACTAACATGGGCGACCATTGCTCTACACCAATAGTCAGCTCCTCCCTGGTTAGATCTGACCACAGACTAATCACCTTGGAAATCCACATCCCTCCCACCCCCCAGCAAAGGTAACCACCATGAAAAACTTCTCCAAAGCTAACTGTGGGATCCTAAAAACAGAGTTGGCTAACTTCATGGCACCCATGCAAATGGAGAATAGTTGAGTGACTACCGAATCATACACCAGTGCATTGTACAAACACGTACACAAATGCATGGATCTCACCATACCCAATAGAACCAAGACACTCTCCTCCAAAAAAGGAAGCCAATCTGGTGGTCCCCTGCCATAAACAAACTCTACAACAGGAGAAGGAAACTGATGCGGAATAAGGTGAAGTCCCAAGACTGGAAAAACTCCCTTATCTGCCTTAACAAAAAGTTGAGATCCCTCATCAAATCCTCTAAAGCTAGGTATAAAAACAGAATTGGAGCAGATAGTAAAGACAACCACAAGGCCTTCTATAGTTATGTAAAGAATCTCCACGGCAATACCCAGATTTGCCCTGAGCTACTGCACAATGGTACCTCCTATACCGATCCAACAGATATTGCCAGTTTACTGGCCAACAGATTCAGTGCCTACACTGCTACAGTTATCCCTCTCCACAAAGGAGGAGCGACTACAGACCCTGGGAACTATCACCCCATTAGCCTGACGAGTCTGATATGCAAAGCTATGGAATTCATCATCATGGATCTAATAAACAAGGATATAGGGAATCTTCAAACTCTGGATCCCACACAGTTTGGTTTTGTGAAAGGTAGATCATGCCTGCTCAACTTGGTTGACTTCTTTGAGTCAGTCACCAGAGCTGTGGATGTAGGCAAGGTGGTTCATACAGCCTACCTTGATCTGGCCAAGGCTTTTGATACCATTCCCCACTCAGGAATCATAGAAAAACTCACTAAGCATGGCATCAACCCCTATATCACTAAGTGGGTTGCAAACTGGCTCACAGATGGAACCCACAGTGTGAAAGTAGCTGACTCCAAGTCAGACTGCCGATTAGTCACGAGTGGAGTCCCACATGGTTCGGTCCTGGGTCCTCTCCCATTTGGTATCTACTTCTCTGAAGTCCAGGCCAACACGCAGGGACTCTGGCTGACAAAGTTCACAGATGATTGCAAGTTGGGAGCTATTATTAACTCCCCAAGTGATGTTGATATCCTACAGAATGGCCTCACTGTGACCAACAACTGGTGTCAGAACCATGGCCTTAAGCTCAATGCCAAAAAATGTGTCCTCACCCCCTATGGGAAATGCCCGGTTCCCATGAATTACCACATTAGTGGTAGTCCACTAAACACAGAAGACATTATAAGAGATCTGGGAACACAGGTTGACAGCAACCTCTCTCTTGATCACCACATTACCACTGTGGTGAGAAAGTTCTATGTGGCATATCTCATTTCTAAGGGTTTTGCATCCAGAAAAAGGTCATTGTCTCCCTCTACTCTTCCCTCATTAGGCCACTCATTGAGTACAATGCCCCATTTGGCATGTACCTCACTAGACACCTGCAACAACTGGAGAGGCTGCAAAAGTACCTCACAAAGAGGATCCTAGGCCTTAAACACTTGTCCTATATGGATAGACTCAAAAAAACCTCCAACTTTTCTGTCTCATATCGCCTACTTTGAGGCGATCTCTGCTAGACTTACAGAGCCATGCCTGACCCAGCTCTGTTAGAAATGCTACATCTAAAGAAATCCCAATCCCTCCACACCACACATTCCACAGACCTCAACCTCATTACTACAATAACAGAACATGCAGGAGGGGCAGGTTCATAACTCAGAGACCGCCCGTGCTCTGGAATAGACTTCCTATACATGTCAAGCAGAGCACCTTATTGGCCCTCTTCACGTGAAATCTTGATGAGTGGATGGGAAACAGAAAATTCATCCCAGGTATAACACCAGTGGCTTTACTCGACAGAGGCACTGGGAACTAATGTCGGGTGGCACTATGCCAGGGTAATCCTATGGCTAAGGTTGTAAAGGCCTCTGGACCATTAGCCTAGCACACACCTATGAAGAGGACTAAGTTTACCAAGACCTCCTTGAGCTCATTCAACTTGGTCCATGGCTGCTGCTTCAGCCTTTTGGTCAAGGAACTCTGTTGATGACATTTGTGCTGCAGCTACTTGGTCAAAGACTCCTACATTTGTTACACGTTATAAGTTGGATATCATATCCTGAAGCAGAACTTCCTTTGTTTGACAGTAGTCCGACATGTCCTTCCACGAGGGCTCTTGAGGGCTACATAGCTGGGGACTCTTACCCCATTTGTGAGGAAGAATGAAAATAACATCAGATTTATAAGTTATGCATTCAACATAACATGGCATCTGTGTTCTCCATTTTTATTCTTCCTCACCTTCCCTCCCATCCATCCCCCATCCCTATTGCTCCTGGAAGTACCTATTAGACTGTGTTTGGAACCATATTGTTCCAGGTTTGAGCCTTGTTTTTTCTTCTGTTTCTATCTTCTTAGACAATTGGGAGGTTAAGCAGCAAACTTCATCTGAGGTACTGGGGGGTAGAATAGGGCATTATGGCTAGAAAGAGCTGCTTCTGAGCTGGATCTGAAGTCTGTTGTATGCAGCCGAGTCGGATTCAGTGATCAGATCCGAACCCATTTGTGAGGAAGAATGAAAATGGAGAACAGCGATGTCGAGTTATGGTGAGTATATAACTTATAATTCTAAATCTTCCAGTGCATCATTATTTCTTCTTCTATATTTTTCTTTCTCTACTTTTCTCATATAATATTGCCAGTGTAAAAATCTTTTTTTTCCCTTAAATATCATCCACCATTCAGACCAATTTTTATAAAATCCTCTCATAGTAATTTGATCTTTCCATAGCTGTTATTACTAATTTCTTGTCTTCATTCCATGCTTTCTCATTTATCCTTTTTATTCCTTTTCTTATTTTTATATATTCCTTGATGTTCATCGTGTTTCTCTGTTGCAGTCATCACTGTAGGGTTCGGCGTCAGCTGTGTACTCACCCTCCCTGACGTCAGAGCGCCAGGGGTACAAAGCTCCCAGCCGACGCCATGTTCTCCAGTCTTTCTTGCCACGCAGTGGAAGCAGTTCGCAAGTGCCGGTCGGCTGACTCCTGTTATTTTTGGTGCTTCATACCGAAGACATTCTTATTTTCAAAGCTAAGTACCCCGTTGGGGAAACTTTTTTCTTGCTCCAGACCAATGTCAGAAAAAGTTAATAATTGTATTTCATGTGGGAAGCAAATACCTCATAAGGATTTTCACTCTTACTGTATTCCTTGTCTAGGCCCTGACCACGACGTAGCTAGTTGTCGGTTTTGCGCTAGATTTAATCAACGTACTATTAAACGGAGACACAATTTTGCCTTTCATTACTTTGTAAGGCGATTTAATTATAACATGTCGTCGGACACGCTTCCGACTACCGGAGTTCATAAAAGGCACAAGGATAAGGATAGGCCTCCGAGGTCCAAATCAGACGACAGTTTACAATCAGAGCCAGCTGCTGGTTCGGCCGTCATCAGTGAGGCACTTTTGCAGCCTCTGTCGTCAGCCATTACAGAACCGCTTGCCGAAACGGACTCCCATGAGGAGCCAACTAGGCCTTTGAATACTCCAGGTGCAGGCCCTTCGGATAATGCTCCCTCGGATGGGTCCGGAGTCGCTGTGCAGGTACCGGCTTCCGAGGGGGTTTTCAGGCCTACGCAGCTTCAGGCAAAGGCAAAGACTCAAGGCCAGGCCTCCTCTGATCCGGAACCTAAATCTCAAAAATAAATGCTTAAAATGGCGGAGGACTTGCTAACTATGAGTAGGGGTTCACTTCCCTCTCCTGACAAAAGGCTAAGACAAGAATTGGATTATGAATCCTCTGATCAGGCATCTATCTCTTCAGTGTCTTCCTCTGAACAGGATTATACTTTCCCTCCTTATGAGGATTCTGATGCTGAGGAATCCATTCCTTCAGCTTCTCCTCCTGAGAATTATTCTTTTGGGGAAACTTTACATGACATGAGGGAACATTTTCACTGGGAAGGGCAGGAGTACTCTGAATCTAAGAGAAGGCTTAGGGATTTCCTTCTTCTTCCCCAACACAGACCCCTGGCTATTCCTCCTATTTTGGATATTATGGATTATGTCTTTTATGAGTCTAATTTAACTCCTGACTCCTTTCCTCCGGCCCCTGCTAAGCCTGATAGATATTACAGAGTCCCTGAATCCCAACAGTTTCTTTATAAAAATCCTACTGCTGATCCAGAAACCATTTCTCAGGGTCCTAAGGGTGTTAAGGTCGCCACTGCTAAGAACCCTATTCCGTCAGATAAGGATTCTAGAGCTTTGGAGAGATGGGGCAAAAAATGTACACTTCTGCTACTTTATCTATTAGGGCTTTAAATTGTCAATTTCATATGTTGAAATATCAGCAATACCTTTAGTCTGTTATGAAACAAAAACTGGGCACCATTTCTGCATGTGCAGACAATAAGGAATTACATGATTTAATGCATGCTACTGAGCAGGTGGGAAAACATACCTAACACTGTGGTTTTGATGCTTTGGAGGCCTCTTGCAGGGCGGCTGCCACTGGCACAGTCATTAGAAGGCATGCTTGATTAAAGGAACAAAATTTGCTTGATCAAGTGAAAGCAAAGTTACTGGATGCTCCTGTTCAACATAATGTTTTGTTTGGGTCTAAGGCTGAAGAGGTTATAAAGAAAATGGAGGATAAGGCAAAATCCATGCAAACGGTTAAGGATTTCTTACAAGTTCAGCCTCCTAGATTTAGCAGAAATTGGCCAGCTAAAAACTGGTCCTTTCCCAGCTCGGACAGGCCTCAGAGGAGTAGATATAGGCGCCCCAGAGGGAGGGCCCAAGCACAGACTTCTTATAGACCTAGACAGTGGAGTGCTTCCACCCCCAGGGGTGGAGAAGATAGGTCTCAACCTTACAGGAATCAGGCTCAATGACTCCCCCTGCATGGCTCCAGGAACCTCTCTCCTGGAAGCTCCTCTGGGAGGAAAACTTTCTCTTTTTCACCGAAATTGGACCTACATAACCCAAGACAAGTGGGTTCTGGATGTAGTTTTAAGAGGTTACAAATTCCACTTTCACACCTTACCAAAACCGGATGGCCAGACCTACCAAAAACTCAATGGGCAGAGGCATTACAACAGGTGAGGTCCCTCATGGCTATGAGGGCCATAGAACTGGTTCCAAATTCAGAGATGGGACAAGGCTTTTATTCAAGACTCTTTCTAGTTCCCAGAAAGCAAAATACTTGGAGACCCATCCTGGATCTGTCAGTTTTAAATACTTTCCTGGATATACCAAAGTTCAAGATGCTTACTCTGCAGCAGCTCCTGCCAATGTTGAGCAAAAATGCATGGATGGTGACATTGGATTTAAAGGAGGCTTACCTACACATTCCTATCAGACAGGAGTGCAGAAGATACCTCAGGTTCAAGGCAGGCTCGAAACATTACCAATTCTCTGCGCTGCCCTTTGGCTTGTCTACTGCGCCCAGGGTCTTTACCAAGTGCCTGGCACCAGTAGTAGCTTACTGCAGACTCAAGGGAATTCAAATGTACCCTTATCTGGACGACTGCCTTATTCAAGCAGACAGCAAGGACATCTTACTCCAGCACCTGGAATTTGTTCAGAATCTACTCAAGTACCTGGGATTCACTGTGAACGTAAAAAAGTCAAATTTGACACCCACTCAACAGATAACTTTCCTGGGTGCTCTTTTAAACACAACAACCCAGATGGCATTCCTGACATCAGAAAAACAACTACAGCTGGCTTCAACTTTCAAAAGCTTGGCGTTAATGTCTCAGCTAACTGCAAGGAAATTCCTGCAGGCTTTGGGTTACATGGCTTCCTGCATCCTACTCATACCATATGCAAGACTGCATATGAGGAAGATACAATGGTACCTAAAAAGTGTATGGTCCCAGCATTGTCACAGTCTGGAAACAGTGATTGCTGTCTTGCCTTGCCTGCAAAAGGAATTCCATTGGTGGGCCATGGCATATCTTCAAAACAAAGGGAAAGCCTTCAGTCTAACTCCAGCCTACCAAGTGATAACCACGGATGCCTCGGATTATGCATGGGGAGCCCACTTGCAGGGGAAAGGCCTGCAAGGTTTTTGGACAGAGGATCAGAAGCATCTACATATCAATTTAAAAGAGATGTTAGCTGTGCAGAATGCCCTCTTGGCTTTCAGGGATCTTTTACAGCCAGGGGAGCTACTGACACGGACAGATAACACCACAGTTATGTGGTACATGAACAAGCAAGGGGGTTCACACTCCTACCCCCTTTGCAGACTAGCCATGACTCTATGGAACACCGCACTAGCTTGCAAAGTGGACCTACAAGCTCAATTCCTGCCAAGGAAACAAAACACTCTGGCAGACAGCCTGAGCAGGAACCTGTCAGACCCACACGAGTGGATGCTAGACACCCAAATATTCAAGATGATTACAGAAGCCTGGGGCTGCCCGGATATAGATCTATTTGCATCTCCCCACAACTACCAGTTAAAGACTTTTTGCACAAGGACATATCACAAGCTAGCATGGAAAATGGATGCTCTTTCATTCAGTTGGAGGAACCTCTCTGGGTATGCCTTTCCACCACTACCTCTTCTACCAAGGGTGTTATTAAAAATAAAACAGGACAAACCAAAGCTGATCTTACTAGCCCCGAATTGGCCTTGACAATTTTGGTACTCAACACTGATAAATCTATCCCAGGAACCTCCTTGGATTCTACCTCAGATTCCAATTCTTTTGTCTCAACATCAGGGCCAGGTCCTGCACTCTCATATCAAAACTCTCAGCCTGGCAGCCTGGCGTATTCAGGGCCTCTGATTAATCCTACCCTTTCCAAACAGGTCATGGATGTTATCTTAGAAGCCAGAAGGCCTAGCAGTAGGAAATCTTATGAAGGTAAATGGAAGAGATTTTGCACCTGGATGCATGCTCAGGAATCAGATCCTCACATTCCAAATATTCCATTGATTCTACATTACCTAACAGATATGTTGCATAAGGGTTTATCTTTTTCCTCCATAAAAATACATGCCTCAGCTATCTCTCTGCACATTATAATACAGATCCTCCAATTTTTTCACATCCACTTCTGAAACAATATCTCAGAGGAGAAAAGAATTTAAGGCCCCCTAGGACACCACCCATTCCTGCCTTAATTATGTCCTGGAAAAACTTACTCTGCCTCCTTTTGAGCCTGCTGCCACATCTGATAAAAAGTATTTATCATGGAAGACTGTTATCCTACTGACTTTAACATCAGCCAGGAGAGTCTCGGAGTTACAAGCGCTCATGGCTGTGGAACCTTACATTATTTTTTATCAAGACAGGTTTTCTTTGAGGGCTAACCCTACTTTCATGCCTAAAGTGGTTTCTAAAGTGGCTTTAAACCAAACTATTCACCTGCTGACTTTTTTCCCTAATCCACAAAATAAGGGGGAGAGGATCTTGCATTCTTTGGACGTGCACAGGCAGCTTCACTTTTACCTGGACAGAACCAAGGATATCAGGAAAACAGAACAACTGTTTGTTTCTTATGCAGCAAATTTCCAAGGCAAAGCTATTTCAAAACAGACCATTTCTAAATGGATTGCTCATGGAATCAGATTTTGTTACTCTCATCATGGAAAGCAAATCCCAGGAAAAATTAGGACTCACTCTACCAGAGCTGCTGCTACTTCAGCTGCCTTTCTCAGGGCAGTA